>NC_089210.1:5953300-6233300 GCF_963930695.1 Labrus bergylta | reverse complement strand
TTTTTTAACTCACACGTTGATCCATCCTCCCTTTTTTTTTATCCTAAGTCTTTTTGATTTTACCTCCATCTTTTTCTCCCGAGCTCTCTCCTTTTGTCTCCTGTATCTCCCTTCTTATTTCCGTCTCCCGCTGTCAGATTAAATAACACAGCCTCCATCCTTTAGTCTCACATGCGTTCCTTCTTCCTCTCTTCTAATCTACCTGCTCACTCTCGCTGGTCGTGCACACACACGGGCGCATTAGTTTACTGTACCTGACTTCATCCCTCCTCCTTTTCTCTTCTGTGCTCGTCGTGATAAATGAGATTGTCTGGGTGAGCAGACACATACGAGACCAATCAAATCAGTCAATTAGACAAGCTGCCGTCTGAACCAGGCTGATGGGGCCGCTGTGGACAGATTACTGCGTGGTGCTTGTGTGTGTGTGTGTGTGTGTGTGTAAGAATCATTACATGGGAGGAGGTTAATTATAGGGGTTGATGTATATTCACATTGCTTCTTTTCCATTGAGGGCTAAATATGTCACTATAGATTTTCTTTTACTCCACTCTTGTCTTTCAAAAAAAAAAAAAAAGCGAGAATGCTTTCTACGTTTAAAAAAAACAAAAACAGCATTGATCTTATACAAAATGGAAACTTACCTGAATTAAAGTGTGAAATATCTGTAACCTTTTTGAGCAAAGAACAAATCCAAAGGTCCCACGTTAAGTCTGAGCAGCAACCTCCAGCGTTGAAGAATTAAAGCCGGTGTTGAAGTGCAAAAAAAAACTGCTGTTCCTGTAGTGTTCACTTGAGGCTGGCTACAAAAGCCAAGGACTCCCCATTGGGTCCCATATTTAAATGCCCATTTTTACAGCAGAATTATAAATGTTTACAGTGTCTGTTTAAAAAAAAATTGTTCTCTATTGTTCATTCTTTATTGGAAAAAAAAAACTGTACAGAGTTATGCATCTGTTTTTTCTGACTAAGGTTAGTTAAACATAATTATGGGCGTTGCTGAGTTGGCTGACAGGTGTGCACATATCGCTGTTTGCAAAGAGGCTTAAGGCTCACCTCGGATCTCTTGGTCTGCTTCTAGACTGATAAAAAGGAGGGTTGACTCAGCATTTCCCGATATGGCCACTGCCATTGTCGGGCTTGGTACTCGCCCCTCGATGTTCACCTTTTATACAGTTTAAGGTTGATTCTCAAGTATGTTCTTCAATCATCTTCTTCTATTTCGATTCGTATTTGAAGGAGACGCTGAAGCCTTTCTCTCTCGACACTTTACTTTGTTATACAATATTACAAAAGAGCAGGTGAAAGACCTTACTCGCTGCTCTATAACAAAGGCCCAGTGTTAATTGGTCATGAGCACAGCACTTAACAACATTTAGCAAGGTTACAGTGGCAAGAAAATTCCTCCACTTTTGTTGCTGTTTGTGATGCGTTTTTCCTGATTTATGTTCCTTTAATGTTTCTTCTAAAGTGGACATCTCATTTGAACACACACACATCTTAGGTTAAGCCTCTGCATTACACAGCAACACTTTGAACGACTGCAACAATACAAGTTAAAGATATTTCATATTCTCTACAGAATCTGCAGCGTCCGAGACATGACATCACAGCTGGCTCTTATTTGTCATCTCAGCATGTCATCAAATATGGCTCTATCTTTTTGCTGGCTTGTATGATGAAGTTTTATGAGTGTCTCCTGTGTTGATAGTTTGTCAGCAGCCTTGCACGGGTATCTTGCAGGTGACAGATCGATTCTCAGTGTTACGGTGGAAAAGGCCACGCACTGACAGCAGCCCGGAGACTGAAGCAAATCCCCGCTGCTGTAATGCTGTTATGCTGATCATTCCTCCTTTACTGCTTTTTTTCTGCAGTGTAAAAGCTTTTATTGGTTTTGCAGAACCCTGGAAGATTCATTTTATCCTCCTGTGTGTGTGTGTGTGTGTGTGTGTGTGTGTCTCTCTCTTTTTGTGTATGTGTGTCACAGCGTCCCAGAGGTCTAGTTATAGTATTAGAACAGAGCGGTGACAGCAGGCCTCACAGGACGATAAAAAACAGCAAATCCACGCTTTGGGCACACACTCACTCACTCACACACTCACAAACACACTCGCACACACACACACACACACACACACACACACACACACACACACACACACACACGTGTAGTGAGAAAGAAGTGTTTTCCTGACACAGTGAGCAGTTATCTGGGTTAAGGGAAGAGAAGGCAGACAGAAATTAATTATGAAAATAGGAGGACGGCTGCTCAAGCTTAAGGAAAGCTGTTTAGAATGAATTTCTTAAAGTGCAGATAAAGTTAAACATGTCCTTTTTCTTTATGATAATATTAAGGATATATTTTCAATAAATGGCTAAACTATCAAATGATTATTCTTGAAGCCTTATGATAATAATGTCTATTTGTAGCAGCTTGTAGCTTGGCATGAAGACTTACTGTACACAATAGGTAGCTTTCGCATAAAAGAAACTCGACCTTCCCACCTCAAACAATTTTCATCATAACCAATTATAACGGTGTAAAAAGATAACTGGACTCGAGCGAGGGTCAGCAACAAAATCAGCTTGATTCAATTGCTTTGAGTGTCCTTACAGCCTCCGAGCAACGCAGCGTGAAGCAGTGTGATGTGACACTTTTGTACTGAGCCCAGCTTGCTGTTATCCCATGTCAGTCTTTGTGCTAAGCTAAGCTTTCTAGCTACTGGCTATTATTATCCCTTGTAGCCTAATCATCATACAGCCATGGGAGTTAAATCAGTCTTCTCAGAAATAGAATAAGGCTTCCCCTTTCCCAGCTAGACCAACTTTGATGTTTTTAAAGCTTTTATGCTTAGGAGCTAAATGTAAAGTGTTAGCGACACCAGTTGCATTTGGAGCAAGCTTTACCGTGACCTGGATGACTGAGAACCTACACAGATAAAAGAGGGGATATTTATGATTCTCATTCTATGAAATGGGAGAAGCATTAGCATGTGACCGTGGGTCGATACGATATGATACACTTTATTGTCCCCTTGGTGGATGCTCAGTTGTGTGACTCTCACGGTCAGTGTGTGAGACCTGGCAGCTCTAGAGCCTGGACATTTTAAAAGACAGGAATAACAAAAAAAATATGCACATTCGTTGAAGTCTCATAGCAACAGGGAGCCAACAGATGAACAAATGTTTGATGTGTGTTTTTGAGGTCCCATGTTAGCGGCCCTCTTCCAATACTTCTTACCCTGAAGCCATGTTTCCCCCTGCCAAACAGATTGCATTGTTGATTTTCCCCCAACATGTTAGTTTAGCTGTTATGTTACGCAGATGAACACTGAGTCAGATTCTTGTGGTTGTTTCGCTGGCACGAGATTCTTTTTTTTTTGTTGTTGTTGCAAATTTGATTTGGCAACAGGGTTCAAACTTTGGCCTTTTCGTTAAAATCTGTCATGATGAAAAGGTAATTCTGAGATATTGTTTTGTACTTTTTACTCAGACATAAGAAGATAAACGATGTTGCATTGCAGTTTAGTTAGGTTCTGGTTCTGTTAAATAATGAACACAAACCAGGCATTCATGCATTTTTAAAGGTTACAAGTAACTGAGGTATTTTTTCCCAGTAGCATCCCTCTCACTTTTTTTTTGCTTAAAAAAAGGTCAAAACATTAATTATTCCCCTCACCAGGTTTTTTTTTTTTTTTTTTGCGTTTCTGCAGCATCACTGTGTGCCAGTTTACACTTGTAGCACATATTTTACAGAAGGCACATGTGTAATGATGCAGAAGATTATTCCAGAAGCAGCTGGGGTAATGAGGCAGTATGATGGGCATCAAAGAAAATCCACAAGTTAATATCACATCACAGACGGGGGGCTAAAAACAGTTAAAGGAACCACAAACATATCCACACATGAACACACACACACACACACACAAGCTTACACATGCACACACTCTGCTGGCTAACAAATGTTGTTAGCAGCAGATTTTTAACACCAGATTCACACAATATGGTAGGTTTTATCCCTGCATGTTCAGACTTAATTAAGATGCTTCCTCGTGTTTTGGCAAGCAATAAAATACACAGAAAATCTTCCACAGTTTATGACCTGAATGCAACATTTTTACCTCGTTTTTTTTTTTTTTTCAATCTCCAAAACGTCTTTTTTTTTATACAACGTGACCAATCTCATAACCCATGAACTCTCATCATGTTGATGCCTCTGGGAAATATGGTCAACTTCTCAGTCATTTTGGTGCAATCAGCCGACTCAGTTATACGACTCAGCTAAACCCTCTTTTTCTGTACCTGCAGCGCTTACAGTCCAATTAACAACTTCAGAAGAAGCCATGTGAAAGCAAAGTGGAATCTCCTATCCAGACATGTCTGTAAAAGAAGTGCTTGTTATTTAGTTTATTAAAGCGTCTGTTCATCTGTCTCTGTTGAGTCTCAGTCTTGCACAGATGCTTCTCTGTGGCTTACTTAGGTTGTATGAACCACAAAAAGAAATTGATTTCCTTGTGATTTATTTGCAATTACCAAGTCTTAAGTTTGCAGAAAATATCAACAGTATGATGCAGATTTGCTCAAAGTAAAATCGGAAGCTTTGTCAGATCTGCCCTCAAGGTGAAAAGGAAACACATTTTCAAATCGCCAATTTCACGACACAGCGTTAAGTAGATTCAAATTCTTGAGACTCATAAATAGTTTTTAGACTCCCTTCCATGGGAGCCTCGATATCATTAGAGCTGATAAATGTCCTCCTGCTTTTGCTCTCTTTACAGCTTACCAAAGCTTGCTGAAACTTAAAATATATATATATATATATACCCCACAGATACCAAAGTCTGGTTTGTGTACACATTGCTGCAAAATGTTCCATCTTTTTTTTTTAATTTATCATATTTCATTTCTGATTTTGAAACCACAAGGCCGATGCCATAATCTTCTGTAAACCCACTTGTGAAAACCATCATCTTAAAGGCTGCAAACAACAGTTTCAATTTGAAATACATCAAGAGGTCATAGACTACCATTATATGAACAATGAGAAAACATTTTTAGCTTAAGATTGGTTATTAAAAAAAACTACCACGAGTGTTTAAACCTTCAGAGAAAACCTTCCTGTTTGATTGATAAAGATGCACCTTTGTGTGCTGTTGTATATATATGTGTGTGTGTGTGTGTGTGTGTGTGTGTGTGTGTGTGTGTGTGTGTAAGTGCAGAGTGTAATAAAACAAGATGTGCCATGGCTCTCTCTTGTGGCAGGTGAAAGTGAACGCTTTACTGTGTATTTTTCTGTCACATAAAATAGATTTGCAGCAAAAGTGATGTCACCGCACAGAGAGTTGAAAGAGTTGCCATGGATACTGACAAACTCGGTCGTGTTTGGCCCTGATTGGGTGGGGTGCTGCTACAAACACAGAGTGAGAGTGTGCGAGAAAAGCAGAAAACTGTGTGTGTGTGTGTGTGTGCTCGGCCTCTGTGTCCCCGTTTAACACCTTTGATATCTGAAATCTGTATAAACACCATGTGACTGCACATTCATATGCACTTTGTGTGTGTGTGTGTGTGTGTGTGTGTGTGTGTGGAGCTGAAGTGTGTGCGCAATTGTGTACCGTCTTTCTCATCCAAT
The DNA here is from genome assembly GCF_963930695.1 of Labrus bergylta. Taxonomy (NCBI): domain Eukaryota; kingdom Metazoa; phylum Chordata; class Actinopteri; order Labriformes; family Labridae; genus Labrus; species Labrus bergylta. The sequence continues at coordinate 6,227,671 of NC_089210.1, read as the reverse complement.
TATCTCTCAGCTCAGCTCGGAGCTGATGTACACCGAGCCGTCTCATTATGAACAGTTAAAACAGAACCAGAGGCCATTACAGGAAGCTATTACAGCACAGTAAATAGACTTCCAGCACAGTTTGTGTCTGTGGGTTCTCTTCTCGGGATAATTGCATTCTAGAGGTATGCAATGTGAATCTGTGTTGGCAGCCATGTAACATTTATTGTACCAAACGATCTCTGCTCTGCTCTGCATGTGTGTGTGTGTGTGTGTGTGGGTGTTGTCCTTGTAAGTTGTTGATAGAAAAGCAAAGACTTTGCATCTTTAACTTAACCTTGAAGTGGTTAAAATATGCTACTTGTAGGTTTATTTCATGACCACAGATTTGAGAGTAGAAATGGACTATTGTCAGCACCTTTTATCCAATCTAATGCACTTTATTTAAAGAGCGCTATTAAAACAACACTTACCAAAGTGCAGCACAGAGAACTGATAGCAGAAATAAAAACGATAAAATACATTCAAACATATGAAGGCCATTAAAACACACACTGATGCTCTAATTAAGAAAGTGTGTGCTGTAGCAAAAAGACAAAGTCTCAGAAGAAGGAAGAATATTAAGACTTAAACACGCTGACAGTTTGGTTGACCGTGTTCATAACCTGCACTAATCGGGTGTCCACTGTCTGTCATCTGACCTGTCAGATTTGTTATTTTAGATATTCCAGTCTGCATGTATCCAATCTGATGATGAGGTGGAGAGGCTATAATGAAATTTGATATTGAATCAAAAATCCCAGATGAAATCAAACCCCGGATAGCTGGAGCTGCCCTGCACAGAGTAATATGCCTTATATGCGTTGGTTGAGTTTTTGACTATCTGCTCTTATTTGACTTTTCTGATAGCGTTGTAGGTACAGTAATGATACTTGTGTTTTGTAAGTATGTTGTCAGCCCACAGTTTTTAACAGTTTCATATCTTAAATTTAGAAAAACAATTCTTTTTTTTCCTATAACATACACAATTTTTTTTACCAATAAGAAGTTCATTCATTTACACATGTACTCCCTTCACTGTGATAATGGCCGATCCAAACAAAATAAATCAACAGGTTCAAATATGAGTTCTGATCAGTGGCGATTTTGGTGTCTGTTGGGGTCCAAGGGAAAAAAAATTCAAAGGGGTCCCCTCCAAGCTGCGTTCATCCCCATTATGTTATAACTAATCTGACACCAACACATTTTTTTAGCAGGTGTTATGCATTAAAGTGTGTCTATAGTCCATATTTAGGCCCAAGCAGTTGCCTGTTTTAAAGAAGCTCAACTTTGAAAAAAGTTTTGATCGACTAAAACTGCTGCATGCGCAAGGGAGGGAGAGTATTTGGTACGTTGATACATCACACACACTGTGACTTGTTTATAATCGTTCAATGTTTCTTTCTGGAAGGTGTGATGGCTAACAAGAAGGATTTACCAATTGAGGATGAAGAGGACGAGAGAAATTTGAACTACAATCCCCCTGCCCAGAAGTCTTTGGAGGAGATCCAGGGACTGGACAAAGAGGACCAGAGTCTGGTCAAGTACAAGCAGACCCTGCTGGGGAAGTTACCTGTTCCTACAGGTGGGTGTGTTTATTGATCTGGACGGTTACCTTCAAGCGCTAACATCTAATAGTTTTGGCACCCGACATATTCAAGCAAAAACATTTCAACAATTCTGGTTTTAAGGAGTCTTTCCTGCAGAGCTAGCTATTTCCACTTGCTTTCAGTCTTCATGCTAAGATCTGAGATGAGTATGTAAAACAACAAATAAGGAATATTCCCAACAAGTAATGTATGTGGTGTGTATTAAAATGAAGAACACTGATACTATAATAATTACACTGTCTTTTATCTCCAGACCTCTCTGTACCTAACGTCCAGGTGACCAGACTTACCCTGCTGTGTGACACGGCTCCTGAACCAATCACCATGGACCTGACAGGTACACAACCTGTGCATTCAATCGAACACTCAAACATTAATGTTAAGGATCTTATATGGCGCTGGCACACCATCGCTTCCTATATAGTGACTTAAAATCACAGGTTTTCACTGGAGCAAGGCGTGCTGCATTTTCTGTGCAGAGAGACTGCAGTGGGTGTGTCCACGCTGGAGAGGAGAGACAGCTAAATGTTTGCTTAGTGGGCAGTATCGACATTTCCCCCCTGGGAAGGCGACATGCAGGGGAGTGAGGCTGCTTCGAGTTCTTTTTAAGCGTGTGTGTGTGTGTGTGTGTGTGTGTGTGTGTGTGTGTGTGTGTGTGTGTGATACTGTAATGTGCATGATAATCAGATGGCTGCAAAGAGATTATGTCACTCGCTTCAATGCGTTAGTTCGTACATGTGTGTTTGCAAGCATGTATGCGTGTGTGTGTGTGTGTGTGTGTGTGTGTGTGTGTGTGTGTGTGTGTGTGTGTGTGTGTGTGTGCGTGTGTGCGTGTGTGTGTGTGTGTGTGTGTGTGTGTGTGTGTGTGCAGGTTCACCTATCGTTGATTAGTGTGTGTCAGGGTGGTTTGATGAATGGGTTTAACAGTTTGTGTTTCTGGGTCCTGGGTTTTTCATGTGTTCATGAGTGTCTGTTGTGTATATGTGTGTGTGTGTGTGTGTGTGTGTGTGTGTGTGTTTGTGTGTGTGTGTGTGTGTGTGTGTGTGTGTGTGTGTGTGTTTGTTGGGTGCAGAAACAAACATTTGATGGGTCAAAGAGAGGGTACAGTACAGACTCATTGCCTTTGCAGTATGTGAAGGACTCCATTATCTTGAAGAAATACATCAAAACAAAAACAAAAACAAACAAAACAAACAAACAAAATTTGAATCTATATTTTTTTTTTACATTTTCAAGTTGACAAGAAACGGATGGTCCATACTTGGTCTGTATAGCTGGACAGTCCACAGTCAGTGTTATAAGAAAGAGGGCGTGTATGTGTGTGTGTGTGTGTGTGTTAAGGAGGGATTTGTCTTTGTCTGAGGATTCCCCTGCCGACTGCACCCACAATAAAAAACACGCACATTCACAAAACACAAGACAAAATCACAGACTGCTCAAAGGTCATCTGGTTGCTAGGAGATACTGACGTTCACTCTGCATCCAACACACTGTGATAGAAAGTATGTGTGTAATGGTGCTGAATTGCATAAAAAGGTAAGAGCCTGCTGTTCTTCAGCTCCAGACGGATCTGAGGCCTTCAGATCTGGTCTCAATCACAGATGATGGAGAAAGGAGAGAGGCGGATGGAAGATCAATTGAATAATCTCCACTTGGATTTGAGCGCTACAAATGTCTGGCAGGAAGACCATTACAAATTGAAGCGTGGACTAAAGGAGCATTTCAGCTTTCATAAACATGAGTAGTTTACACACCATCACAGGGAGTACTTACCAGCCCAGGAAATAGTTGCTAGTTGCTACAGAGGAGTTCAAATTTACTTGAAATGACAGCAGAGGCCATAAAGCGCAAATATGACTTCATACCCAAGAAGCAAGCCAATATGGAAGTAGAAAACATTTCATTTCCTTGAGTGTCTGCTTGAGGCTGGCTGCAAAAGATAAGGAATCATTTTTAAATACGTGGTATCACTTTGCTATTGATAATGTCACATGGCCGTCTTTAGGTCTAAACATGACTCATTTGCCCTAAAATGAGCAGAAATCTTTGGTTTCCCTTATTTGTGCTGATCCTGCCTAAGTATTGCGATGCGACGAATCACTGAATCCAGACCGCTACATAAGCTGTGTAGTTAAGCAACGCTGATCAAACAGTGAAAAATAGCCTTTACATTTCCCAGTGAAGCTGTAAAAATGTAGATTCTGTTAAATGCTGATGAATTTGTGCGCTTGTGCCGCCGCGCTAAAGAGGAGAAGAGAAATTGCTCAATGCTGTGCGAGAGAAAGTCATCTTTAATCATTCATCTGTTGAGCAGTATTGAGTAGCAGTGTAATAATCCATCATGCTCGGTGTATCGCGTTGCAGCCGTGATAGCCGAGCCGGCACCAGGCTGGACGTGAAATGGACTTTCCATCCGAGGCTGAATGCATTAGAGAGCTCATTATACACTGTAGGCTGTGTTACCATTGCAGTAGGAGCTCTAACTGCTAATGGGCATTTACTGCTCTGCATGTGGGTGTGTATGTACTAGCGAGACGGAGAAGAAAGGGTGGTAAAATCCAGGGTCAGATTGTACTGTAGAGGTAATTGTCTTTTTTTTCATCAGGGACCTTCACCTTGTATGAGTTTGTTTGGGTGGATGTCTCAGCCTATAGCTTCTCACCTGCTAACCGCTCCCTCGTGCCTTCAGGAGGTGTGAACTCCCTTTAGCGCGCCCAACCTCAGATTATCTGTCAAAACAGACGACGACAACAGGGCAGGTGGTGCAAAGAGTGTTTGCTTTTTTTTCGTCCAGTATGTTTTTCTATGTCCAGTGAAGCATTTTACACATTTCTTTTTGATAAGGTAACAAACACAGTTATCACCTATGCATTAAATACATCACTGTGACATCGTTTTGGAGTCATGAAACATCCATTTCCATGAGTCTTAACCAAACAATATCCATTATTTATCTTATTCTTGAGCAATATTGTGTTTCTTTTCATTTGAATGTCAGTAAAAATGCTGCACAAGCATATTTGGTAACAAACCCCTTTGCTCTAGGATATAGTTTTATTCACTCTGTGGCATGCCGCCAAATGGCTCTGCACAAAGACGTATCCTTGAGTCTGACGTTTCAGCGCTCTGCTGCCCTAAATTTATAAGCACAGGCTTTGTTAAACTTTCATGTTTCCAGTCTTCAGGGTTACTACTGCTGAGCACGCATGCTACTACAATCCCACACACGCTTACTGTATGTATTTAAGCCACCAATCTGTGCCGCTACATTTCTATTTTACAGTATTGTTTTGTCATCAATACTGTTAGTGATCAGAGTTCTATTGGGTGTAACAACAATAACAGATCAATCTGTTTAAAGAAATGCATGCTTGCCTGAACCTTTGTTGCTGTAAAAGCAGCATATATTAAATATGCCCCTGAAGAAAAAAGAAAAAGAAGTAGAAGAACATAATAACAGCTGTCTCCCAAAACACATATTGCTATTTTCAATCCAACATTATTATATGTCTTTGATTTATAGTTACAGTGTGGTTCTTAGAGCTTCTTCATGACCTCAATCTTGGCATTACGGATGTCTCCAATCGAGCCTTTGACATGATGTGGTTCTTTCCTGATCATACAATCAGCTTCTGAAAAGGAGAGATAACTATCAAGGCGTCTGTGTCATGTTGAAATCTTTCATGGTTGAGTTCCTCTTTCTCGTCAACAGTTTGATTTACACACGTTCCCTTAGGATGAACTCTAACAAATATGATGTTTACATCAGCCTCAGATCTCATTTGTGTGTAAGTGCTACTTAGTAAATTTCGAACTGCTAACACACAGAGCTAATCAGTTCTTTACTGGAGTAAGTCAAAAATATGATGTTATTTGGTGTACCAGGCATTTTTAACTTTGTTATTTCCATAATCTGTTTAGCCTTTTGCAGCAGTACAATAGTTATCTCATGTGAGCTTCAGCTGTGTTTTCTGTGGGTAGATCTTTCCTGTGCATGTGCATCCTTGCATGAGAATAAATGGTGTGTGTGTGTGTGTGTATGTGTGTGTGTGTGTGTGTGTGTGTTAGAGGATCAGGTAGACAGCGCTCCACACTGACCTATTTTCTCAGTCAGACGCTCCCAGGGGAGGCCGGCATCTCTCCTTTTTTCTCTTTCCTCCCCGTCCCCTGAGACGAGAGAGACGGGCGAGGAGAAGAATCCAAAAGGAGAGGAGCGCTTTATGCAACAGTTCTTAGAAAGAGACCGACTAAATGAGACAAGAGTGAGAAGGAGACGAGGCAGTGAAAAATGTTCACCCTAGAGGAATGGTTTTATTAGCTAAATGACTTCCATTTTTTGATTTTATGTAATGGGACGTTTAAAGTGTTTCATGTTGTGGTGTATTACTCCCACACCTCTGACAGTCATCAAAAGCTGAGATTCCTCTTGGCAAGTGTAAGATGCAGTCCCCTGGAGGCTTTCATCTATAGGCATACATACATTTATTTTTACCACGTACGACACCAGTGGGAATCAAATCTGTAACCTGTCTCTGCCGCCTTTTTCAGGGAGAGATGTTCTTCAGTTTAAGACGCCGTTCGTCGGTTGCTCCCTTTCTCTTTTTGTCGATCTTCTGTCTCCCTCCTTCAACACATCCCTGCTGTCCGTTTCTATCTTCCCTCCTCCTCTATATCTCCTTCATCTCCTCTCTTCCTTCCTCCTTTCCGTCTATTAAGAAGCACTCAGGACTGATGGTTCGTTTTAAATTGAGATATAAGCTGATTAGGCAGTGGATACATTTCTGATTGTGATGGGCTTTTACAATGGCTTTTGATGCCCCCCCCCCACCCCACCCCACCCCACCCGCTGCATGAACCCATTCAACTCCACGGCATGACAAAGACAATTTTATGCGACACACAAGACGTGGGTTTGACTCAGAATCTACTATGAATGCAAAGGGAATCACACTTGTAAGCATGACATTGACTCCTCCTTTTGAGCTGTAAACATGAGGAACATTCTCCAAATCCCCTTCAATGATTTCATCTTTCAATTTGAGTCACACTGAAAAAACTGCTTATTGCTGGATCTATACAAGTATATCATCTATTTCACAGCACACAGACTTCATTTGTGACTGTTCAAATGAGGAAAAGATCTGCTATTTTCTTTTCAGAACTCTCTTGTTCCTAAACCTTTATAATGGATGTGACTAAGTCATTAACAGAATTGATGGTGAGAATAAAACACAAAGAAGTAGCCTATAGGATTGTCAGGACACAATCATTTTAAGCTTTGATGTGATTCTTGATTTGAAATTCAAAGTATCAGCAAAAAGATAAATAATAGTATTCAGAAGTCCCCGGCACCAAATTTGGGGTATTCTTGTCTTTAGTCACCAGAAATTTGCAAACACACTTGACTATGTCTCAGTATAAAGTTGCAAAAAAGGACTTGAGAAATTTCAGTGTTTGTCGATCTGTAAATTTGAATGGAGCGCCGCTGCTTTCACTACACCAAAAAAAACAAAACGATTTAATACATTTTTTTGAGGAACTTTTTGCCTTTATAGGATCAGACAGATGAAGAGAGACAGGAATCGTTGGGAGGAGACAGTGGGGGAGGACATGCAGCAAAGGGCCAAGGTCGGATTCAAATCCACGTCCGCTGCGCTGAGAAGCACTGTCTCCGTATACCGGGCGCGTCATCACTTTAATGTGATTTTGCTTGTTGATTTATTTGTTTGCTCCATTTTTATGTGACCTCAGATCTGTTATATCAAATGTTTTATTACTCCCAATAACAAAAAACACACAATTTTGGATTACACCTTTAAGTGTATGTTTTGGCGTATTTCATGATGGCTACTCTGACATAATTTTATTTGTTTATTCATCAAATGATGTCAAGTCTTTTGTCCTCTGCTGATTGCTTCAGGTCTTCTTTTGCGATATGATTCATGTGTTTTAAAAGAAAAACCCAGCGGTGTGATCACACAGTGAGTCACTTTGTAGCAGGTGATGTCATGTTGACCGTGAGTGATGTTTATTGTTGCTGTTTGTGCAGGAGACCTGAACGCTCTGAAGGAGAAGACCTTTATCTTAAAGGAAGGAGTGACATACAGACTAAAGATAGACTTCAAGGTAAGATGGATGGATGCAGTCCCAGTGGAGTGTTAGTCATGGAGAGATTTACTGTACATTACAACAAGAAAGGATCGCTGTTAATGTGCATAGATGAAAACAAGATAATCAGGTATTCACATTAAGTATTAAAGAGATGGAGGAGGAGAGGCCGTGCTGAGTAAGACAGTATGTGCTTTACTATCAAACCACAACATCAAACAAGACCATTATCATATTAAATACAGTGCTGTTCTGTTTACAGTGCCAGGAAAGATCAGAGCTGGAGAAGCAACTTGTCTTCAAACAGAGAGCATGTTATGAGGACACCTTCAGGGCAAACAGCATCACTGCACAAAAGCATGAAGTCTTTAACCCAATGTTTCTTTTTTTGTAATAGTGGATAGTGTTATCTACCATAAAAAAATGGTTTTGCATAAAATTATTTTATTGTCACTCCATTGATTTATCCCTGAAGTACAGTTTGCTCATCACGAGGACTTGAACACAGCCTGTAAAAATGAACCAGAAACCCTTTCTGAGAGAGAAGTAGGAAGGTTTCTAAAAAAATAGAAGTTTTGATGATGTCATAGTGATGTCATCACGGTGATCAAATCTTTTTTTTAGATGATTTTGTGCAGCCTACATTTCAAATTAAAGAATAAGGTTTTACAGAGGTTGTCACTTAGTAAACGGGAGAGTCTTAATGAAATAAACTGATAAGTTGCATTGTGGGAAATGTAGTGTGTACTTTGTTTTTTTTTGTTTTTTCATATACTGTCTGACAAAGATTTGATGAATCTGTGTGTGTCTGCAGGTGAACAGAGAGATCGTTTCTGGCTTGAAGTACCATCATGTTACCTGCAGAAAAGGAATTACCGGTAAGGTCATTTTCCAAATGTCTTTGTTGAAGGAAATACTTGAATGAGAAGAAGACACACAGATTTTCTCTCATAGATTCACAAGTAAAAATTGTCATTTTCTGCTCAAGTGATGTTGACTTAAATGACATCACATAAGGCAGCGTATATGTTTCCACACAGCTATCCAGTTGAGCGACAAAAACTGTATGCAGCTTTCTTCTTCTCTAGAACCCCCAAATACTTTTAAACAGATAGAAAACACTGTGTAGTTTTTATTGGAATACACATTTTCTTTGTTTGTATCTTGTATCTTCCTGCAGTGGAAAAGGTGTCGCACATGGTGGGAAGTTATGGCCCTAAGGAGAAGGAGCACGAGTCTGTGGGCCCGCTTGACGAAGCCCCCATAGGCATGATGTCCCGAGGTCACTATCAGGTCAAGTCCCGCTTCATTGACGACGACAAGATTGTCTACTTGGCATGGGATTGGAACTTAGACATCAAGAAGGACTGGGATTAATGAAGGCAGAGAGATTGCGAGGGATGACGCCATCTTTCCCTTTCGTTCTCCCTTATCCTTCACCTCCCTGTTGTCCTCTCCCCAGTTCCCCAACTCCATCCTGAGAGGCTGACGCTCTACCTCTCTATCTGCTCATCTCTCTCCTTATTCTTCTCTACTCGCTTTTCTCTCCCTTGACTTGTTTAGTCCATGTCTTCTGAAAGCCATTAGATGACTTCAGAGAAAACAGCCCCTCGTCTCTCTGCCTTCTGTTTTTTTTTTTTTTTTAAAACCTGTATAACACACGATGAGGCTTTTGGAATCGTAAGATCCCCTTTATAACTTCCACCCATCTTTGTTATGTATCCAGTCATCATAAAGCCATGACGGGTTTGGAGAAACAGTCGATGAAAGGAATCCAGCTTAAGGCACATTAGGAAGTTCATTAGATATTTAGAAAACTTTCAAATCTGCATAACTGACTTTTCTAAAGAGAAGAGATGAAACAATGTTAAAACAGAGTTAAATGGGTTGATGCTCAGCTTTTGTTTTATCATTTCAAAGAGAACTCAAACTACAAAAGCTGCCTTTAAATCCAAAAGCTGCCAGAGAATCGTCCCGTTTTTAAAATATCCTACAGCATGAACATAAACCGGTGACACGTGTCTGTGTTTTACAGAGTAAACAACAAACTAATAATAGATAATTCGACTAATTATTCAATAGCTGAGCTCATATGGCAGCCCATCATCAAACTCTCGAAAATCAATGACAATATTAATCATCCTGATTTCTCTGCCAATAGTGGGAAGTTGAGTTCTGAAATGTAATAAATAAAATTAGGAATGATTTTAAAAACTCCTGATTTAGAAAATATAAAGAACAGAAAAGTCCATGCATTTAGGGTTAGATCGCTTTTATTTGTACTTTTATTCACCCAATTGTCTGGAGTCAGAAAAGAAACATATACAAAGAGCCAAAGTTTGCGTTTTAACATTTAAGCCTCCTAGACTTTAAATTATTGAGCTTTTGACTGATCAAGAATAAGGGTTCAACAATGTTCCTTTAAAAATGTCATTTTTTCTATGATATTTTCAATACTTTCATATCATTACTTTTTTAAATGGCATTTTGTTTTCTTTATTCTGCCTCACACAGAAAAGTATCAGTACATCATCAACTGCAGCAAGAAATATTTTCTTTTAATAAAATGACCCTGAAATTCTCTTTTTTAATCCATAAAGGAAATGGTAAAGTAAGAAGAATTATCTGTGAATTCTGATTCATCCACATTTTAACATTTCAGTTTTCTCGAGTCTTTGTGAGGCTTTTATTTTGAAAAGGCAGACCAATGACAGACTGTAACTGAACTGTGCATATTGTAGAAAGAGATGCATGTACGTCCTTTAGGATTTGATACTCAGTACAAATTTACAAAGCAAAGCCCTTTCTAAACCTCTCTCGTATATCAAAGACACAAAATGTGAATACAATTCTGCTTTGAACATTAAGGAAACATAATGATCGTAGCTGAAACATGGAGTACTGTCTTAGGAGTATATCAAGGGTCGAACTAAATACCCTTAAAAAATAAGAGAAATCATTACAGTGTTAAGTCTTTGGATATGATATTGTTATTGTTGCTGAGCATACTGAACATTGAAAAACATTTGAAATCGTTGTGATCTAAGATTAACTGTAAATGTAGGCTTGTTGGGTGTTGCATGGTTAAGCAAGATTCTCTTTTCCTTTTTTTATGACTTTATTGTAAAATTCTATGTGATTAAAAAACAAAAGAAGAAGAAGAAGATACTAACGCAATATCCAGATGTCAATGGTTGCCATATACTTAAGATACGGTGATTACAGGGATGTTTTTAAAGGACCAGAGTCCTGGGAATATTTGTCTGTATCTTAAAACCCCGGCCTGTAACTATCTTCAAATATTTGTGTCCAATCGAATATCCTGTATCTTTTAATAAAGGCAATTCAAACAACCAGTGGGATAGTTGAAATATGTCGCCTGCACTGACGTGAAACTGTAGCTCAACATTTGGTTAAATGTTCTTATTCCTTGTGTTGCTTTAGGTAGATGGCAAATGATAATAAAAAATCTATGTTTCTACAGCCAGATCAAAAGGTCAAAGGTCAAAGGTATCTTTATTGTCCCCAGAGGGAAATTTGTTTACAGCCGAAAACACATAGACAACATTAAGAATGAAGTTAAGCTTAGCAATGACGTTGAAACTGCTCACTGCTTTTTGTCTTGATTACTTGCTTGTTTTTAATCTGAGCTAACATAGATCAGCCTAACCTAGTGGCTGATGGTCGCCCATTAGCCTCGTGTAAATACCCTATGTAACAGTTGCCTACACTATTATGTCCTCAGGAGAATTGTGCTGTTGCTCTTTGCGAGAAAGCAAATGGATATGAATATTCATGTCTCTTGCAATCATTACGTATTAAGTGTAACAAGAAAACAATTGGAGGGAAAAACAGTCGCTACATGTCTATCATTCAGTCATTTTTTACCTCAGTTGTCAGTGGAAAATGTTACTATACAGTATATGAGGATGGATTCACGATCGCAGTTAATCCAACTGATCCACTTAATATAATAGCTGAACTAATAAATCAATGTGCTTCAGGATAATTGAGAATATACTTAAAAGCAGAGTGAGCCACACCGTCTATTCAAGGTCAACATCTGTGAGAAATATCCACTCCAGTGTCAAAAGTCTCAATCTATTCAAAGTCATCCCATCTGTCCTATTCCTCGGTGAACCAGCCCTCCCTTTCGGATCTCGTCATGGCCACGGTTGTGTTGTTCCTGCTGAGCGCCTGCTCCAGCAGGGCTCGTTGGGCAGTAGCTGGCAGGTAAAGAAAGGCGTAGACCAGGGCCAGCAGAAGCAGGGCTGCAAGCAGAGGGATGCCCCAGTCCGAGGTCATAATTGGTTCATCACAGCGAGCCTGTAGAAACGACTTATCTGGCATTGTGTGTTCCTTTACTTACAGCATCTTCAGGAATAAGTTGGCAATGTCACAACCCCGATTTCAGAGATCGACTTGGTTTTGTCTCTTCAAAGTGAGAGACAAATCCGACATCTAGACATATGGGTACACAAGAAACCTTCAGTTTTCAAGATTTTAAATGTATCCACAGATCTCAAGAAACAGAGAGGTGTTGAAGATGGATAGTTTCACCATGGACAACATGAAATCATCTATATCCAGGGAAACATGAAATCCAGGTGTGTCTTCTTTTACAGAGTCCAAAACAAAGGATGACTTTCCCTCGTGTCTTCACAATCAGATACTCTTTGGAAAAATGTTGAGTAAATGATTTTATTGTTATCAGAGCAAAATAAAGTCCTGGTTTTGATCAAAGACAAAACAATAGCTCCATGTTGTTGAAAGGGATCCTCATAAATGTATTTAACGCCCGCCAGCCTCTCTCGCTGTTGGTCTGACTGAAATGTTCATAATTTCTGCCACAGGCGTCTCTCAGACAAACCAATCTACCACTCAGCTCTGTGAAATGTTACGTAACAAAAAGCAGAAACCCGACAATATGGAAATAAAGCCCACACTTAAACACCTGTTTCAGTTCTACACACATGACATCCACATGGAGGAAAGCAGATTGGGTTATGAAAATCCAATTTGTAACGGTTCTTGATCTTCTTAGCTGAAAACAGCTTCATACCTGGCTGCACTCGGGGATTATCAACCAACTGCGCCATATGTTCCAAACAATCAGTACCTTGTCAGTGTAAACTGTGAGGAAGTCCTAAGGTGATGGAATGAATGAGGAAAACTGATTAGTATTGGGACCTTGCTGACATTATGGATTCACAGGAAATTATTTTCCTGAGGAAGATGTTTGAGTAGTTTTCTGTTTTTTTCCCCTGACCCGCCCTTAATGCAGATTCTGAGAAGTTTTTCAGAATGTTACAGAAAGAAAACCATTTCAAGAAAGCCTTACAAAAAGAAATAAAGAACCTCGGCAGATGCGGTGCTGGAAAAGCTTGAAGGAGACGACACTAAATAAACAAAAACAATGTGTTGAAGCCAAACATGAACTGATCAAGTGAGGCAGTGTGTAACGGGGTTTTAACCTTTTATAGTCATGTAGCCTAGACATGGCGATGCTACGTCCGGCTTGGCCTACAAAAATATGTTACGTTTTTTAACCGTCTTTATTGACAAATTTAACATATACAAAAAAACATGTATACAAACTCTTAAAGAGGATGAACATACAACAGCAAAATACACAGGAAGAAGTTAATTCAAACATAAATCAAGACTAGGGGGGGATTATATATAAAAATAAATAAATAAAAATCTAACTTTTCCAAAAGAAAACATCAGGCAAATGTAAGCAGACAACAAACTGGAGCAAGGACAAAAAAAATCAACAAGGGCCAGAAATCAAAACAAGAAGAATTTCGATAAATCAGCAGAAATGCAGCTGTTGGATAAATCTGGTGAATTATTTTAAAATGGGTTTCTTTCACTTGAGGGAAAACAGGCACCTTAATATATTTGGAATGTGCTTCAGTCAGAACAGAAAGCTCAATTAACTCTGTGAACTTAAGTCTGCAGCTCTCTGTGGTAATCATGAATAACTGTGTTTGAGCAGTCATTACTGTCTTCTTTAAACTGAACTGACCTGTAGCAAAAAAAAAACAAAAAAAAACGAGATGGACTACCAACTCCAACTGAGGAGGGCAGCATTACACTTCTCAGTGTACATCCTACCGAAATTCTATTAGGAGAAGAAGAAGAAAAAAGGCGACATATAACATCGTAGAAGAAGAAGAAGAAGGAGACGCGGCTGCGCAGTTCAAGGTAGCACTTGTTTTGTTTACGTCTCTCTCTTTTTCATGTTGTCTACTTTCGGTAAATATGCGCTGCTTATTTCTTAAAGCGTGCTATTATTTGCATTCATTCATTTAATTGGAGAATTATGAAATAAACCTTTAACTAGCTACTTTTTCAGGGTGGTTGTAATTAGTACTAAATCAGTGAAGCTTAAATGCTAACGGAAAGAATAACTTGCTGATAGTTAAACTAAAACTTTAATTCTCAGATGTTTTAAAGCGATTTAAATATTTTTATAATTTGATTTTTTTTTTGTACCAGTGTTTAAATTGTGTTGTTGGTGTTCAAGCCATGTGGAAACTAAGTACACTTACACAAAGCTAATTACAGTATTTGTTTTTTATTTGAATGTCTGCAGTTTGTCTGCAAGTCTAATATTATTTTACTAAACATGATGAACCTTTTCTTTCTGCATTTGTAGAATTAAGATCAATACTCATGATTGATGAAAACGTAAAAGATTGACCTGAAAAAGAAAGTTTGAATGATCTCCATAAGGAATCCCTTCAGGTCATTTACAATAAGAAAACAGTAATAAGAGAGCAGAGAGGGTTGGCAGTCTCCCTAATAAATACTTAGGCTTTGAATTCCTACTACACTTTTTGTCACAATTACACAGTTTATTTTTACGCCTTTTTTTCTTAGAGATATGATAGTGGAGTCAAAGATCAGGGACAAAGATCTTTTCAAACGCAGTCTTAAAACTCATTTATTCAGTCTGGCTTTTATAAAGTGTTTTATATCAATTCAAATCTTAATATTACTGTATTGTCTTTTTTATCCGACGACAATTTTAAATATTTTCCTCTTGTGTATTTATTTTATTATCTTGTTGCTTTTATGTGTCGTATTTTCTTTTCTTTTACTTCTTTTTTTACATATTTTTGAATTCTTATTGGTGTGCATCAGTCTCTCAATGATTTTATAAACTACTTTTTGTCAACAACTTTTCTGCACTCTTGTAAAGCGCTTTGAACTGCAATTTAATTTGTCTGAAAGGTGCTGTATAAATAAAGTTTAATTGATTGATTGACATGTCAGATTTGAACTCTGGGCGCCCACTTGGCGAACTATAGCCTCTGTAATTTTGGGGCGCGCACACAAACCACTGGGCAACCGGCACCCCGTAATTACACAGCGTTTGATTGAACTACTTTTGTCTCTGTAGGGCCGTGTGAGTCGAGTCAGGTAAAGGCTGCAAATGATGACCACACAGCCGGCCAGCCTGGAGAGCCTGCGTGTGCTCCTCCACAGTGATGACTTCATAATAGTGGACAAACACTGGGACATCCGCATTGACAGCAAGATGTGGTACGAGAAGCTCACCGTGCAGGAGCAGCTTCGGCACCGCTTTCCTGAGCTGGCAGACCCCAGCACCTACTACGGCTTCAGGTTACAATCACAATTATAATAACTGCGTCTGCTCTCTGACACCGTACTTATAGAGAGTAATAGCCCTTTTACCACACACACAAACACACACTCACACACCCCTACACACCTTCATTAAAGGTAGACGGGTTCAGTGTCTTGTTTAAAGATACTAGGAAACAGGAATCCAGGATCAAACTGTCAATCTCTCTATTAGCAGATGACCTGCTCTTATATTTATTATGTCTTCATCGTCTTTCTCTTCTTTCAACAGGTTCTGTCATCAGTTGGATTTCTCCACAAGTGGTGCTCTCTGTGTCGCCCTCAACAAGGCTGCCGCTGGTCGGGCATACCGCTGCTTTAAGGATCGCACCGCCACCAAAGCCTACCTTGCCCTGGTATGGAAGCAAAACTCAGAGTGTGCTCACAAAAGATTATTAGTACCATATTATATGCACATGTCTGGTGTCTGTATGTGACACTGCAAGGGAAAGAAAGTTGAGTTTCTCTTTCTTTTAAAGGTTCGTGGATGGGTGGAAGAAGAGACCCAAACTTTGGAATTCCCCATCGGCAAGAATTCTTCAGAGGGGAAAACACACATGATGTGTATCGAGGGAACAGAAGGTACATAAACCTGGCTCAGATTTTAGTGTGTCAGTGTGTGTGTGTCTTGTATTTCTACATCCTGACAGGTAAAGCTTAATTTTGTTGAGTAATGACATTTTTTTGTCACAGCAAAATCAGATCTAAACTGTTGTCTTTACAGGGAAAATGACATTTATCTGTGTGGATGTGGAGGGCATCATCACACACCTGAAATTAAAAAAGGATATAAATATAGACACAAAGGTTTTAAGCGTGGAAAATGATGCAGTCTTGAGTTACTTATACTCCCTGCCTTGTCAGTAAACTCATCCAGTCTGACAGAAACCCGTCACACTTTTTACATTTTAGAGATCTGCATGTGACACCTTATTATCTCACGTCAGGTTGTGAGAATCCCAAGCCTTGTCAGACTGAGCTGACCGTGTTGGAGCACGGGTTGTATGAAGGAGACGCTGTGACTAAAGTGCTACTACAGCCACTCACAGGTAATAACACCCATATCATTCTATTCACATCAGAAAAAATGCAGAATTTCTTTACTTTGTTTCGAAACACAATTTGACTGTTTTTCTTTATTTGGCCAGGATGGTCTTCCGTCGTTATTCAATGAAGCCCCTCTCTGTGCTTTTAGATACTGAACATACTAAGCAGAAAACTATGGAGATCCGTTATCTTGACCTTTTCTCCAACAGGTCGAACTCACCAGTTACGGGTCCACTGCAGCGCAATAGGCCACCCCATTGTCGGGGACTTCACCTACAGCTTGGGGGCAGACGAAGCCCCCTACCGCATGATGCTACATGCTCACCTCCTCCAAATCCCCCTGGAACCTCAGCCCCTGCTCGTCTCTGCCGAAGACCCCTTTCTCCCCTCCGTGGATCCAAAGTGGCTGCCGCAGCGCGCGTTACGGGCACCGACGGCTACGGTGGAGGCGCTGCTGGAGCGAAGGATGGAGGAAGAGAGGAAGAGGAGAGAGGAAGAAAGAGAGAGGGTGAGAAGACAAGAGGAGAGGAGGAAAGGCGGCAGGAAACAAAGGACTAAGGAGGAGAGTGAGGAGCAGGAGAGGCAATGCCAGGAATGGCTGAGTGAATGGGCTGGAGACTGATGGACTTCTTTTTTTTTTTCGTTTGAATTGTGCATATGAAATTATGAAATCAATGTCTTCTTGTGAAAGTCATCTTAAGCATGCTTCATCTCACTTATCAGAACACAACTGCACGCTGCATCGACTGGTTCACCTGCTTTTTTTGGAGGGGGTTGGAAAAAAACAACCTTAACAAATAAACCCCCCAGAACACAGCTTCAATCAGGGGCCATGCTGGAGTATTTGTAGAGCATCAAACTTGTTTTGGAATATTGATTCCATTTATATTCCAGGAGCAGCTTCTCCTCAAAAACAGAGGATCAGTGTGAGAAGGGCATGACAAACAGAGACCAGCGAGATTTGCTAGTCGGCAATTTATGCATTATCTATTTGAATAAACAAGCCATGTCAAGAAAATTGAAACTTGGCGGAAACGCATCGGACCAACTATTAACAGCTGCCTAGAACATTTGCAGTCTAAGCCATTGCTGACAGTCTAAATCAAGGAAATATGTCATATTCAACCCTTGTTGCTGCGAATCATTGACACTGAATAGATAATCGATCTTTTTATGCAACTCATACTGCAAATAAAGGATTCTACTGACATACGTGTGTGGAAGGTTTCTGATTAGATTTTCTGTTCACTTTTTGGAAATGCTCATTACAAATCTGTCAAAATATATTGAAAGTGCAATGCACAAAAAGCAAAATCAAGGTAAGTACAAGTGTTTTTATGCCCACGGTTGTAAAATATAAAACCTTTAAAAGTAAAATTGGTGTAGAAATTAATCGCAGTAAGAAAATACATAATTAAAGCATGCATGTATTAGAAGGCAGGGTTACTGTGTCACACAATTCAACCAAAGATGACAAAGCAAACCTCACGGAACAGTTCGGCTAAAAAAAAAAACTACATTACCCATAATGCCTCCCGTCGCTGTAGAAGAACGTCGATCAGCAACAAGGGGCGGGACATCATTAACAGCAGGAAGGAAGACGAGTGAGGGCAAAACAAGTGTTTTTTGTTTTTGTTTTTTTATTGACAAATTGATTCAAAGCGTTTAATAAGTTTCTCACTTTTCAAAATGAGCGACGCAGTTTTCTCTTATGAGAGTTTGGTTCACGCTCTTTCAGGAGCCGTGGTGAGTTCGCCTTACTTTCATTATTCATTCAGGTTATTAAATGTGTGATTTCAGACTGTTTCAAGGTCTGCGTTCATTTGCTGTTTAATCTTCCGTTCAAAGCTTCATTCACAATTTTGACGTTTTATGAACGATGACGCATACATTGGTAATCTCTACTTTTTCTAATTAGACTTTAGATTCGGCAACAATTAACCAACTTTCTTTGCCGAATTGGATTTTGTATCATCAGCATCCAGGGGATTCAGTGTGTTTGGTTTCTTGGTTTGTTTTGAGCTGTACCCACGTGTTTCCCGTTTAGTTGTCAGAATGGTGTATGGAGTTTGGCCTTCAGTTTATTCCATATATTTCTGATTGTCTGACTGTGTCCTGTTTTAGGGAAGTGTGACTGCCATGACAGTGTTCTTCCCTCTTGATACTGCAAGACTAAGGCTTCAAGGTAAGAAACCGTTATGATGAAGCAATAAAAGGGATTTGATAAGGTGTTTACAATACAAACCAATGTAATGTATTCTGTTTACTGTGTTTGGTTTATGTTCAGTGGATGAAAACAGGAAGGCCAAATCAAGTCACGCCATTCTGGCAGAAATTGTCAAAGAAGAAGGACTGTGAGTAAAAGATGAGAGCGGACTCGGTTGAGTTGCTTGCCAGCAAAACCTTGAATCTTTTCCTAGTTTTATGTTTTCATATGTTACATACTTTTACTTGTATTTATTGGTGTGCATGTCTTTGTCAGAATACCACGCATTTGGACAGTTTTTCATGTGATTTTATTCCCTGCTGAGGTTGATTGTATTTTAGGACCTTACTGTTTCACTATCTTGACCTCCCATCAACATTTTGAAAATGCATTTAAACATCACAAATGCGTCAAACGGCCAGCTACACTAAAAAAAGGTGAAAAAAGACATCCCCACTACACTGAAAGGCCCCCTAAGATGTGTTTGTCCTCCTTCAGATTAGCCCCGTACAGAGGTTGGTTCCCTGTCATCTGCAGCCTGTGCTGCTCCAACTTTGTCTACTTCTACTGCTTCCACAGCCTGAAGGCCGTCTCGCTTAAAGGAAAACAGTCAGCGCCCAGCACTGACTTACTCATAGGGATCGCTGCAGGTACGAGAGTCCACTTCATTAATTATCTCGTTTTCTTTCATGTACCTTTTTTTTAAATTTCTAACACTACTTCTCCACTTTCAGACGTGGACACTAATCAAAGCCATTTCTTTCTGGGGGTTCTTGTCTCGCTTCTAGGTGTTATAAATGTACTCGTTACCACTCCTCTGTGGGTCGTCAACACCAGACTGAAGCTTCAGGGTTCCAAGTTTCGCAACGCAGACATACGGCCCACCAACTACTCTGGCATTCTGGGTAAAATGTTGTCATCTTGTTATGCTTGTTTAAACAAACTCTAATTCTGTATTTACTCCCTACACACAGTTTGTCACCTTTATGCTCTTAACGCTCTTGAGTTAATACCACTCCTTTCTTTTAGAATAGCAGCTTATTTAGTCTTTTGTTTTGGCAGATGCTTTCGTGCAGATCATCCGTGATGAGGGTGTGGGAGCCCTGTGGAACGGGACCTTCCCATCCCTGCTGCTGGTGCTGAACCCTGGCATACAGTTCATGATTTATGAAAGCCTGAAGAGGCATCTGAGGAGAGGAGTTCCCAGGGAGGTGAGTGGGAAACTGAATAAGATGATGGAGGAATTATCAATAATATACAAGCACAGATGTGCTTCAAATTAACAAATGGAAAAGGAAAGGAGGGGAGATCCTCGAGGTCATCTGATCGTCTGGATGAGTAGACACTAGCTATGCAGAGAGTGGCTAATTCTGATCACATGATTTCAGAGTTTAACCACAAGAGAGAGAGTTTACCACATGTTTGCACAATTTCACACCACATGCATTTCGAAAAACCTTGAAAAAGCAATTTTGGAAATTCATTACTTCCAGTTTGCAAGTTTATATGTTTAGTATATAGTTACCCAGTGGTGTAGTGGTGAAGAAGTGGGTATATTTTTCCCTACAATGTTTTTTTAAGTGTCCCGTCCAGCAGAGGATAAATGGCCTCTGTTGTAAAAATTGACAAGTTAGACTACTCTTGCATGATTAGTGTGTACTAGCCAATCACATACAGAGAAGGGAGAAAAAATCCTAGAAAAAATTGCAGCATACTGCTGTACTGTTAATCAATCATTGGTGTAGATCAGAGGTTTTCTCTATCAGGACAAGAATATTGTTGCAGACCGCGTTGGAGTAAACTGTTACATCGAGGAAAACAAATCACATGTCTTTCAGATGTGTGGCATTGTTTCAGTTTCGCTTCTGCTCAGATATTTTCAGGCATAGAAAATGAAACTTACAATCTATTACACACTGGGAACTTTCATGTGGTATGTTATAAATAATTCCATCTCCCATATGATGACACTTTTTTTTTCCTAAAACTGCTTCCTCCACACTATATTTACTTTTTATTCTAAGCTAATTGTTTGGTTGCCACTGGTTCTATGTTATGGATTAACAATAATGTTTCCCTCTGTTCCTCCTCAAGCTGTCATCCATAGAGGTCTTCATCATCGGGGCAATTGCCAAAGCTATTGCTACCACGGTTACGTACCCACTGCAGACTATACAGTCCATTCTTAGGGTAGGTGTTGTGTCTGTGCCTGGTGGCTTTTTGTTTACTCGTGCACTTGTTGTTTGATTTACTGAAATTTTGAAAGACAAACAAAATAATTTGCCATCACAAAAATGTAAAAATTGCCATAATCCCTACAGTTTGGTCAGTTCAACGAGTCAACAGACAACTCCAGACTACTGACCAGTCTGAGGACTATCAAGTGTCTGTTGGTCAACAGAGTGAGGTAGGCACACACACTTTTTACATAGCTAATTAAAAACTTGACATCCTTACATGTGGTTTTTGCATGATTATACAGATCTTTCTTTGTGATTTAAATCCTGATTTGCTCCAACAGGAAGTCTGGTATGTTGGGTCTGTTTAAAGGCCTGGAAGCCAAGCTGCTGCAGACGGTGCTGACTGCGGCTCTCATGTTCCTTCTCTATGAGAAGATCGCCAGCTGCACCTTCAGAGTCATGGGAATGAGCCCCCACCATTACAAGAAACACTAGCTGGAAAGATGAATCACAAACAAGGACACTTGTAAGGACTGACTGTATCAACCACTGCTTACAGACTCCCCCTCCCTGGAAATCTGTCCTTTCTGCCATAAATACTCTAACCTATAAAATATTTAACAAATTTTAAGTAAGCTGCTACTTTTTCCTTCTGTGAGAATAAGAATAATAATCAGCCAAGAAGATTATATATTTATGGAGAGACAACAGGTGTCATTTTTGACAAAAAAAAAAACAGGCTAGATGGAGACCAATAAACAAAATGCAGAAATATGTTTTCCTCCTGTAATTTCACATTGTGGTATCTATGTCACTAATAAACAAAACTACTAAAAAAAAAAAACATAGAACTGATAATAATCTGATTCGGGGTTGGGGGGTTAACAATAGTAAACAGTCTCAGGAATGGGAGAGTATAATAACAATACATTTTTTTACCAATCCAATCCAACACATTTTTTATTTTCTTATTTAACCTTTATTTAAGCAGAAATAAACTATTTTTCCAAGAGTGTCCTGGCCAAGACAGGCATCAGAGAAATTTACAGAGTTTTACACAAACAACGAGCCAAACATAAAAATTTACAAGAAAATACATTGTTGGACATTAAAAGACACATGGAGACAAAGCTACTGATTCTCATATTGATTGGAAACTTTACCCTAAATACTGAATATCTCAATCTTATGGGATAACTATTTTGAGAAGGAAAAAAAAGTCATTTCACCAAGTATTAGTAGTTAATGAATTAATAATTAACAGAGCTAAAACGAATATCTTTCAACAAACGTTCTCCTCTCCCAAAATTCTGCATTATTTGCAGTACACATCATTTTTTCTCTTACTTTAAGGAACAAGTTAATAATTCTTAAATTACAGTTTCTTTTATAATGAATAACCCAGCCTTTACACTCGGCCCGGTGTCCTGCACACACCTTGGTCACACACGTGGATCAGTCGTAAGAGACTGCTAATACACATGTTGCTGGATAGGTGTAAGCAGTGGCGAACCGGATGTGAGACGGTCCATCCTCATGCTGTACACATCAGCGGTACAGCAGTTACGTAACGTGACAGTAGCCCAGCCTATCATAATTACGTAAGCAACTCAGCGGCTTTGACTCTCCCTGCTAACGGACAGTGCTGAAGTTGTGTTGTGCCTTTAACACCATCATGGATTCAACGAGCACCAAAGAAACAGAGAAGCACTGCGTCCTGTGTTGCCAAGAAGTTGACATCTTCGCCTTAGGAAAATGCGACCATCCGGTTTGCTACCGCTGCTCCACCAAGATGAGAGTGCTGTGCGACCAGAAGTACTGCGCCGTTTGCCGGGAGGAGCTCGACAAGGTGGGCATTCCATCGCTACTGTGGCTCGGGGATGTCGCCTTCGGTGTTGCTAACTAGGCCGCGCTTGTCCTAGGCGCGCTGTGATAGAAAATGAGAACGAAAGCGGAATTCATAATAAATAAAATACATATCCAATAAACACGACAAGTCATAAGAAGTGTCTACCGACTGCTTAGGCTGCGTATCTCGCTGTCAGTAGCTTGGCAAAGGCAGTTAAAGCTACCATTAGCGGGTCCGTCAATGTAGCCTCGCTGGTTAGTTCGTCTGTCTGATCTCGAGTTCAATGGATTTGCTTGTTTCTGGTTTCTTTAATTATATTTAATGTTCAATGCGGTGTGGTTTTGTTATTCACTGAACTGTCAAAGCAGAGAAACCTGTTGTCAAAGCAGGTTTTCATACGACTTCTATTCAGGTGCTGGACCTATTTGGGCATAATGCGTGTCTGTCTGGCTGTCAGTACCTTATTTATTGGCGGGGAGGGGGGGCTTTATTCTCAGGTACAGGGGACTGTGTAGACAGCTGGCTAAATGGACTTCAGCCAACTTGCTCAACCTGGCTGGTCAGTGTCCTATCAGGTCGTCAATATCTGCCAATACACCCTCATTTAAATAACTTCTTACAACTCACTTTTATAAACTTGCTTTTAAGTGATTTCTCCCTTTAAAGGTCTATCCCTTCCTTTTATTCATTTTGTTGCTTTTAACCCTTTTTTATCTTCCTCTTCTTTAAATGTTTTAGCCTTTATATGTATCCCTTCCTGTATTCATTTTACTGCTCTTTTTTTTTGTATTACTTTTTATTGTCATCATGTCTTAACATGCAGTACACATGTTTTATATTCAACATAAAGATGACAGTATTTTACATTTTTAAAAGTGGTGTGGTGTCAAAAAGGTTGTGTCCCCCAGTGATGTGAAAATTCAAAAAAAATAAAAATAAAAATAACACTTACAATACATAAACATGTTTTACATTTTGTTTAAAAGTAGCTTGAAGTAAAACTGGGGTAGCTTGGATCTGTATGACATGAATTCATAAATGTTTCCCTCCATCAAGGGTTTCTTCCCTTTCTCTACGATATTTAACATCTTAAGGAAGGGCAAACAAATAAGTTAGTTATATTAAATAATAATAATTACAAAATAAATTAAATTAAAAGAAAGTGAAGAAGACTCAAAGGAGAAATAAAAGAAAGAAAACAAAGAGAACAAGACAAAAAAACTGCTCTTAGTCTTTTTAAATTCCTCCTCCTTTTATCTTTTAACTCTTCATCTCTCTGTTGCTTTATTCATTTAACCAATGTCCCGTTTATCCCTTCTTTTTATCTTCATTCTGTGTTTACAGCCTGTGATGTGATGTCGTCCCGCTCTCCCTCAATTTTAATTTTGTTCTCTCCTGGTTGATTTTAAACAAATTTTCCTTCACTGTACTGAACTGCCTCTCCATACCTGCCTGTTGACTCCATATCATTCCTGTCATTTGCATTTTTTACAATTTTGCCCTCTCTGTTGATCTCTGTTCTGTTGTTGTTATTGCTGTATTTGCTCTGTCTGTCACAGCACTTTGTAAACATTTGTTTTTAAAGGTGCTATATAAATAAAGATATTATTATTATTATTATTATTATTGTAATGTAGCGCGTGTGCGGTCATCATTGGAAAATATATGTTTTATGTTAAATATTCAAAGTTCAGTGTCAAAAATAGTTACAGCTAGACTTGTGCTTGCCAACCTTTTGTTGAACTGCTTGATCTTTAAAGCGTTTCTGAACTGTCAGGTAAATGCTTCCCCATATGCCACCACCCATGCAGTACTCATGAATAAAAAATCTTGTTTTTTTCACTGCCCTGCACACTAGCTTTGTTCATCCTATGAAGTTCAGCATTCTTATGGTCTGACTCTCCTGTTGTTCTCAGGTGGTGTTTGTTAAAAAAGTGGACGCCTTCTCGAGTCTGCCCTACCAGCTGTTCACCTGCGAGAAGAAGCATGATATCTATTTCGGTGATGAAAGGATTTATGCCCAGTACAGGTACTGCTCTGCTCCATACGTCATGATTTCGTTTTCTAGTGACTCTAGAAATGTAATCTGTCAAAAGTATCGCAACTACAATCAACAGGGACTCAACCAGTGTCTGTTCATTTATTCCCAATAGCCTTTAAAAAAAAAAAAGTAGCTAAAATCTAAGTAAGGGCTTAACAGAAACACAGTCACCAACATGGATAGGTCTGTGTTTGATTGAAAAAAAATGCTTTAACAGTGCAAATAGATTAATAACCAGCTTATTATTGTAGGATGGAAAGCTACACACATGTTTAAAATGTCAGAGAAGCATCTTTTTTCCACTCAGCGTGCTAAATAAATCACAGCGAAAAGATTTATAACTCTGTTCATAGGACTACTGGGACTAAAATAAGCCCTACACATTTGGAAAAGCCTCCTGTTTTGCATTCTGTAGATTTCAATACAGCATTTGTTATATTAATCCAGCTTGTTTTTTTTAACACTTTTGAAAACTTGTAATGAGAAAGCAGCCTGCTATTTTTTACACAATGACAATTAGTAGGATTTTGAGTAATTTAGACAATTGACACATTGTCCATTATTTTTATGGTCAGTCGTATCAACAAGGACAAAAGCTTAAAAAGAAAAACGTAAAAATCTTCTGTCATATTTTGTTTTTTAAGCTGTAAATAGAATCCTCACTGAAACGTTGCAAATGTATTTGTGCATTTTAGACATTGCTTTTGCTTTTCAAATCTTTATCAAATGTATTGTCCATATCATTTTCCTATGTAACAAGGAGCTCTTTTGCATTGTTTGTTTTGCTCTGATTGGGTTATCTCATGGTGTGCTTCTTTCTTTTTTTCCTCCAGGCATCTGCTGTTGCCAGAGTGCGTCCGCTGCTCGGAGCCTAAAGTTTTCTCAAAGTTTGAGGAGCTGGAGCAGCACATGAGGAAGCAGCACGAACTCTTCTGTTGCAAGCTCTGTTCAAAGCATCTCAAGGTATACCGATGAGGCTCTGCGGTCTTTTTTACAACATGTCATCTCTCATCAGACTGGATAATTTAAGTTAGTAGAGCTGTAAGAGAATTTAAACTTTAATCCTCCTCCAGATCTTTTCTCATGAGCGCAAGTGGTACAACCGGAAGGAGCTTGCACGTCACAGAGCACATGGAGACCCGGACGACACGAGCCACAGAGGACACCCACTCTGCAAGTTCTGTGACGACCGCTATCTTGACAACGATGAGCTGCTAAAGCATTTGCGCAGGGACCACTACTTCTGTCATTTCTGTGACGCAGATGGCTCGCAGGAATATTACAGGTGTGTATTAAAAAAAGCTCAGAAACAACACTTGGTATTACAGTTTGCATGCTGCTTCTGTTCAGTTTTAATTACTAAAATCACAATGTGTATACGAGTCGTCTTCAAAAATACAAAACTAACTGTGAAAGTTTGAATTTGCAAACAACAGTGATTATCCGTACCTGAGCGACCACTTCAGAGAGAGTCACTATCTGTGTGAGGAGGGCCGCTGTGCCACGGAACAGTTCACCCACGCCTTCCGCTCTGAGATCGACTACAAGGCCCACAAGGCCGCCGCACACAGCAAGAACCGAGCGGAGGCGCGGCAGAACCGCCACATCGACCTGCAGTTTAACTATGCTCCAAGACAACAGAGGAGAAATGATGGTAAGTGATCATATTATTATTTTTTAATAATAATAAAAAAGATATCAATCTCTCTATTATAGAGGATTGTTGTTGATATAACTGGTTTGAAATCTGTGATTGTGAGTAAACACAAGTGTGTCCGTAGGTATGGTGACGGGTGAGGACTATGAGGAGATGCGTCAAAATCGAGGAGGAAGAGGAGCACGGCTCCAGGGAGGACAGAAGAGCTGGAGATACTCTCGGTGAGTCTGCACTCACAAAATAGAAAAAGAAAAACACACTGGCAAGCAGTGAAGAGTATGAAGCAGCTTCTTTATGTGCACAAGGATGCACCAGTTGTACACCTGTGACTTATTTAAGTTTCAATAGTAGGGCTGGGGATCTTTGGGTGTCTCACAATGCGATGGAGAATCTGTTTTAGTATTTATGTTTAGCTGTCTTAATGCGAAACAACAGTGTACGATATGTGACTGTGCTCTTGTCCTCACAGTGAGGAAGAGGACAGGGAGTTGGCAGCTGCTCGGCGGGCCTCCATGGCTATGCGTAGACAAGAGGAGAGGGCGGCAATGCAGGAGAGGAGTGCTCTCAAACACTCCAGAGAGGAGAGAACGGAGAGACCTGAACCAGAGGAGCCCAGACACCGGACCGGACAAATCAAACCAACAAGCAAACCTCCAGGTGTGTTTTTGCCTCATCTCATGGGATCCCTGTAGTCTTTAGCAGAATCAAGAATTCACTCAGAGTTTTTATTGTTGTTGTTCTATTTCACAGTAAGAACAATGAAGAGCAATAATCCAGAAGAAGATGACTTTCCAGTGTTGGGAGCCACAGCAGCCGCATCCATGTAATTAATTTCCTCACAGTTCAAGCTGAAATCCTCGTATAAACCATCCTGTGCTGAAATATTTACTTTGAGTTGTGTCTGTGTCTTCAGTGTAAAGCCAGCTCCCGCAGTAGTAACAGCAGTCCAAACTGCTTTGAAAGAAGACGACTTCCCGAGCCTCTCAGCTGTTGCTGTATCATCGCCCATGACCCCGGCGTACTCAGCCCAACCCAGGAAGACTTCCTCATTCCACGAGGAGGACTTCCCCGCTCTCGTCTCCAAAATCCGGCCCCTAAAAACCGCAGCCGGCAACAAGTCGGCTTGGTCAGGCCACACTGCTGTAGCTAAACCCACCGCTCAACCGCCTCCTCCCTCCAGAGCTCCCACTCAGGTCCCCTCCGTCTCCTCCGGCCCTCAGCTCCTCTCCTCATCAACCTCGTCGTCCTCACGCAAGAAAAAAAAAGTAGGGGAGAATGGGAAAGCGGCGTCCACTCGCTCTCCGCCTTCTTCGGATGACGACGGCAGAGGATTGACGCAGAAGGAGTTCCGCTCGGTGCCCACCATGTTGGATATCTCTTCTCTGCTCACAGTTAAAGGAGGAAACAGCAAACCTCCCACAGCGACCTCCAACACTCCCAACCCGACCCCCAGCAACGATCCATCTGCCTCTAAAGCCAGCAAGAAGAAAAAAACGCCGAAGAACACCGCCGCTCCCTCCACGTCTGTGTCCTCGGCGTCAGGGACCACACAAACGCCGAGCTCAATCTCAGTGGAAACGGCAGCACAGAAGGAGAACGTACCTGAGAAAACGTGGATCAAACCGTCTGGTACTGTGACTGCACCGCTTACAAGTGGATTGACTAATGGTCACCCGGAAAAATCTACACGAATAAGCAAGGAGGCTGTCGCTGTGAAGTCAAACCCCAACACAGACCCCCCTCTGGAACAGGAGGAAGAGTTCCCTGCTCTCATCGCCAACAAACCTCCACCAGGTACAGCACTTTGACTTTTAACACTCTCTACTTTATTTTAGCAGCAACTAGTGGGAATTTCCATATTTTGTTGGTAACGGGACTGAACCAGCGACCCTCAAGTTCTCAACCCAAGTCCTTACTGCCGCCCCCTGAGTCTTTATTATTTAGATCATGTTATCCTGCCTCAATATAAAATAATAAGAGGACTCACACTCTTTTTATCTTTCAGGCTTCAAGACCTCCTTCCCTGTGAAGTCCTCGGCTCCCGCCCCATCCTCCGCTGTGCCCCCACCTCCACCAGGCCTGGGGGTCTCAGCCACTAAACCTCCCCCAGGCTTCACTGGGATCCCCCTCAACAGCAACGTGGTGGAGCCGGCTCCTTCTGCAGTCAACATGTGAGACAACCTCCCCTTTTTTTTTTTTTTTTTTTTTATACAAACAGGCTACTTATGAAATGTTAACATTGACCCTGTTAGGTGCAAAGTGAGTTTATGTGTGCCCCCCCCCCCCCCCCGAATCTCTCAGACCCCCCAAGATATCCAGCAGTGGTTACCTGGTACCAGAGGACTTTCACCAGAGGAACCTGGAGCTGATCCAGTCCATCAGGAAGTACCTCCACAACGATGAGTCAAAGTTCAACGAGTTCAAGAACTTCTCCGCGCAGTTCAGACAGGTTCTCCTTTTCATCCATTTCTTGTGCATGAATAATAACAAACACTTATTAGTTCTTCAAAAAATACTGTACTTGCTTATGACAGCTGGATCAATTTGTGATAGCAGGATGGATTAAAGGGGCACTCTTGATCCAAATAAACACAAATTAAATCAATAAAAAGTTCAAATTTGATTAAATGCTGCAAATCAAAAGTAGAAACTTCATCTCTTTAATAATAGGAAATCATTCAAATGACGCACAACATTTCAAGATAAGCCTAATTTTCTCTACGGCTGTGACATCATTAGTTATTAAATATATCTATTTGAGGTGTCCCTTTCTCTCTTTTGATTCTCAGGGTGTGATATCAGCAGCCCAGTACCACTGCAGCTGTAGGGAACTGCTCGGCGACGACTTCAACCGCATCTTCAACGAGCTGCTGGTTCTCCTGCCGGACACGAGCAAGCAGCAGGAGCTGCTGACCGCCCATGGTGACTGTAAGGCGCTGGAGAAGCAGTCCGGCGCCGGAGGAGGAAAGAAGAACAAGAACAAGAAGAACGCCTGGATGAAGCCGACCACAGCGGACAACGCAGCAGCTGAGCTGGACTGCCAGGTGTGTCCCACTTGTAGACAGGTACTGGCCCCTAAAGACTTCAACTCCCACAAGACCCTGCACAACAGGGACAACGAGGAGTTCCCTTCCCTGCAGTCAATAAGCCGTATCATCAGCTAGCCTTGATTTCTTTTCCGTCTGTGATCTGTTTGCCAACTATTGGGCAAATGTTCTGATGCCCTGTCAAAGCCGCCAGTGTGGGAAACAGCAGCCCGTGTCCATGTGTGACCATTTCCGAGGGGAGTTTCCAGCTTGTATATCATTTTGATTGGAATCTAACATGGTTTGAGGTGTTTCTTTTCTTTCAACGGGGATACCATCGATAGGTTCTCGTGAATGCTTTCACAGTTTGTAGCGTTGCTCCATCTCAACCCTCATTTCCACTCATATCCTTTGAGGCTGTCTCCAGCTGGAACTGGCACTTTGAATTTATTTAATGAAAGAGGAGAGACTGTTGTATGCTTTAATAGAAATCATTTCTCTCTCTTATTACTAAAATGTACGGAAACATTTTCTACCTTGCTTTGTGTTTTTGTTTTAACAAAAGACACTTGTGTTTTGTTAACATCAAGGTTGATGAAGTACTGTATGTATGATTCCCCAGCAGAGCTGCTCGGTTAAACAACGAAATAAAAAATAAATAAAACAAAAAAACTCTGCTCAACGGTTTAGCACGAACATCTTTAAGTGTTGCTGTTTCATTGCCTTTACTTTGTTGGTTGCTTGATGCAGAGGAAGGGGCTGTTAGAGGTCGCTGAAGGAGATAAGCAAGACTTAGAAGTTCAATCAAATGTCACTTCAGTTATTCTAACAATTCTCTTTTTTTCCACTCACCATTACACATGTTGTATCGGCTGATTGATCTATCAGTTTGTCCAATGGAAACAGGAAAACACAGACACTGATTCGTCTCTATCATGACTTATCTACTTTTAAAAAAAATCAGCCTTTAAATGAGAAGTTACCTTTTCAGTTTTATTAGCGTTTACAGTTTAATAATGGTACCACGAAGAAATACCTTCTTCTATCATCTCACTACACGCACAATAAAACAGCTTTAAATCCAAACCTTTGTGAGTCGCTGCTCGTCCAGCGTTGACACTCTGGGCCTGTTCACTCGATTAGATGCAGCACGGGGAACTGGTGACACGCAACACACTCCTCTCATCCTCTCTCAGGATGCTAAGCTTACACCTGTGTGTGTGTGTGTGTGTTTCTCTCTCCTGTGGTATGTAAGTGTCTGTGTGTGTGTCTGAATGAGTATGCATGTAGAGTTTATGTGTAAACATCTTTCTGGCTTCAATAAAGCTGTTTCTATCAGCACTGTATGTTTCTCTATCTTTCATAGAGTGATGTGTGTGTGTGTGTGTGTGTGGAGAGAGGAAAGTGCAATCTTTAAGTTCTGCATACTGACATGATGAGATATACAAACACAAACTTTATTTTTTAACGTTTTATGTGCATGTAATTTACATCAGCTGTGGGTGTGTTTTTAAGATATATTTATTAATTACATCATGAAATACAAAGATCATTAAGGACCACTTAGGCCACTCAAAAAGTATTTTTATATATATATATGGATATTTGTGTTCCACAAGGAGGTAAACAGGGCTGTAGAAGGGCATCAACCCAGCAGTAGGTTCGGTACCTGCTCCTTTGTGTGAGAAAGAACAGTAGGAATCTAGGAGCACTGCCAAAAAAAAACTCCTCAAAATGACCTCCAGCAGGCTGCCAGTGTATCAGAAACAGACTCCATGAGGCTGGCATGAGGGCCCAGCGTCCTCCAGTGTGACCTCTGCTCCAGTGTGACCACAGCCCAGCGATTCGCAGCTTGATTGGCATTTGCCAGAGAACACCACAATTTGGCAGGTCCACCATTTCCCCCCCCCCTGTTCTCCTCTCAGATGAGAGCAGACAGTACTACTGCGTCTCCAGACTCTTTCACACCTGTCACATGTGCTCTTTGTGAACCTGCCTGTTCCAGTGTTCTCTGGCAAACGCAAATGGAAGTGCACGGTGCTTTCATTTGCACCAAAGCCGGTGTTAATGATTCACTATCGCTTGTGCTTCCTAAGCGAAACAGATTGATGTCCCTGAAGTTTAACTGACTGGGTGTCATACTGTGAGGATCAAGTGTTCCTTTATCGTCCTCAAGTGATTGTTGAATGCAAGTTGTCTATAAAAGGAAAAATCTAAAACTGAACATTTCAAAAACTGACAAAGGAAATAAAATATGAAACAATCAATATATAAATACAAATGAGGTCAAATAGAGTCAAAAGTGTTGCCCTATAGTTCTTCGCAGTTATGTTGAAATTTGAAGTTCGCACATTTACCTTGTGTAGAAAACCAAAACAGTTCATGC
This sequence comes from Labrus bergylta, assembly GCF_963930695.1. NCBI lineage: Eukaryota > Metazoa > Chordata > Actinopteri > Labriformes > Labridae > Labrus > Labrus bergylta. Next base: position 6,195,887 of record NC_089210.1, on the reverse strand, counting down.
AACCAGTTTCTGAAACATGGCGGATTTTTTTTTTTTTTTTGTGCACTTTCAATATGAGATTTGACACCATGAAGTGAAACATGCTTCAGGTCTTTCCCTCCCACATCTATTATTACAAAATGAATATATATGAACACATTTCAAACAGGCAGTCCAAAAGATGTTCTCTTTTTTTTTTTTATTGAAGTGACGGTCAGACTTCAGTCCAGAGACATTCAGGTAATAGACAGTGACACACATCTCTGTACAGCGTTTTTACACTGAAGAGGTCGAACACCTTCAGAACAGGAAGAAACCATTGGTTAAAGTAACATGTTTAAAGGGGAAGCACGCTACGAAAAAAAAATCCATATTTACTTATTTGTCGGTCGATGGGGGATTCAATTTGTATTAATATTGTGGGGGAGATACTGTTACATCCATGCAATGAATTATACTTGAATCCACACAGCTGATGGCACCGCACATCATCACCTTTTATGATGTCAACCAAACAAAGCGACAGCATGATCACATGCCCCGCCGGAGAGTGGAGAATCAAAGTATCTCCAACAAACAGTGCATTCTTGTTCATAAATAATCGTTATTAATGTTTTCAATTTATTTTTCAGTAATACAGGACAAACCAGACCCGAGACATCATCACACACAGGTTCCATTTACTTCAATAACATACTGAGTTTTACAATCAACCAATAATACCACAGTAGTGTACATGGGCCAGAACATAAAACAGAGAATGCTTTTTATTATCGTTTTTATCTACCACACGTACTGAAGAAGAGACTGAAGCACTGAGAACAATAACACGACCTGACCTCACAGTACCCCAAACTACCCAATAGTACCCCAGTAGTACCTAATATCCCCCATTAATACCCCCCCCTCCCCCTCCCTCCCTTTGGCCTAACCAGTTTACAGGTAACTAGCAGACCTGTCATACAAGATTTAAAGAACTATACTGGTGTTTTTCACATTCTAGCAAGCTCATCCATACTTCATATTATTACCGACGTTTTCAAAAGCATGCCACGATGTTGTGAATTGATTTCCTCAACTGTGAGAATGCAATAACTTTTTTTTTAATTTGATCCGATAACTTCTTATTTAGTTAGTAGGATAACACTTGTTAGTTTAGGATGCCGAACTTCACCACCAACAATGACTCCTCGCTTTATAAGGAGGTAAAATAGGCTACTGATGTTATATGACCATAAATAGCATAGAAATGGGGTTTGCAGAGGCTCCCTTAAAGAGAGCATTTCAAAACTCTTTGCATTCACACACTTTGTAGTCTAGATGTGAAACCTGAGCGATAAACAAAAACCATCGAGTCAGTTTTGGACGCTGCATGCTCGTACTGGTGTGATATTAGAAGAAAGACTACAACAGGCAGTTTTGAGGATCTGTTTCTTTTAGGAAAGCCATTTGTCTCATTGTTCATACTGCCTGAAGGTAAAAGCCTACAACATGAAAAACTACAAAGTATAGTCCTTTATTATGTATCAGAGAGATTTGATGGTACCAAAACCCCGCCCATTAAAACCCCTTGGTGTTGCACCCTTTCCCAAACCCAAATCCTGACAGGAAAATGCCGTTATTTTATCCTTTTTTTTTTTAATCACCTATTTAACTTTAAACCCAACGATAGTTTGGTGATTCAACTTGAAAAAGAAAAAGTTCACAGGTAAATCTTTAAGTGGCTCTGTTTCATAAGACTACTTCATTATCACTTTTTTCTAACACTCTTCTCACTTCTTTAACTTTTTTATTGTGAGTTTTAACTTTGCTTTTTTTTAGAAAGTAGATAAACCATTCTGCTCTTAAATACAACTTTTTTAACGACTTGAAGTGGAATTCTGAAACGGTTGTGTAGAGCAGCTAACAGTCCTGGACTCTGGGGGTCTCTCTGAAGTCTCTCTCTTTTTCCAGGATTTAAAGGACGATAAATAAAACGAGAGACAATCCTGTCTGCTGCACTGTTGGCTGGATCTCACTTTGTAAAACATATTCTATATTTTCAAGTTGAGAATGACATAGTATTCAATATATAATGAGTTCTATACAATATTTCCATGCGTTTATTCTTATGATTTCTTCAATAAAGCCAGATAGCCAGATGTCCTGATGCTGCAGTACCTACCTTGTTCTGCAGAGGGCACTGTTCATACATGAGCTGTAAGAAAATCAGGCATTCTACAGGTCAATTATATCACTTACATGTTTTGGGGGTTCATTTTGACTCAATTAAGTAAAGAAAAATCTTACTTTTATACTTTTAAGCCAACTGATAACATATTAAGCAGAAATACTTTTTTTTTTACAGTGGGGGGGAAACAATAAAACTTTATAACAGATGTTTGATTTCCTCCTAAAACTTTGACAAACACATGTTCAAGAAAATAACTTTTATGCACCACAAAAACTTTATACACATCAACACACGTTCACACATGTTCACGCAGACCCACACGTCTCTCAGGCATGCTAACACGTGCACATGTCTCTCTCTCTCTCTCTCTCTCGCTCTCTCTCTCTCTCTCACACACACACACACACACACACACACACACACACACACACACACTAAATCTACAGGTTGTCTGATGGCGAGTGTACGTGAACCACAACAAAGACACTGCTACACACCGACATAGTTGTCATGGTTACTATCTTCATGGGGGCCTTCAAGTGACTCTCATCCACCCAAGCCTGTCTTTGTCACCATGGCAACAAATTCCAAACCCTTCCCCCCCTTCCCCATCAGCAGGATCAATAAATTAGCCAGCTAGCTATCCTTATCCAATAAAGAGATTTTTTTTTTCTTTGCCTGAGACTGAATCCTCATCTGTGGCCCCTCTCTGCTCTGTGATCACGTAAAAATGGACATTAACATCATCGTAGTGACGTGGTAATAAAAAGACAGCAATAAGGAAACAGGGCAGTTTGGCAGCTTCTAAAGAGTAAACATAAAAAGACCTGACTTCCCCAGAATCCCCCCCAACTCGCCCCGTTTTAACACGCACAGCACTCCACATATGGCTGTCTCAAATAACACACCACAAACATAAAGGAAACGTAACACAACAGGCCTTTTTGGAACAGACACACACCGGGACGCCCACTTCTCAGAGGCAGAAGTAAGACCCCAGTAGTTGCCATTTTGTGTCTCTCCAAAGAAGTTTTTTGTCTCTTTTAGTTAATTTGTGTATTTCTAGGTTTCTCCTTGTATGTTGTGTTTCTTTGCAGTTTTGTTGTACATAATTTTTTGTCTCTTTTTTTTTGTCTCTTTGTTGTAATTTTATCTTTGTAGATGCTTTTTTCTCTTTGTCTGACATTCCAACTCAAAATGTTCAAAGTCACATCAAACAGAGTTTCTGGCCCATGGGGGGTCAGGTGGCTCCTGTGCGCGCTAAGCCAATTCAGTAATCCATGCCTGCCTGGCACAGAAACACAACACTCGATAGTTATTCAACGTGGATTAAAAGTTTCCCCGAATGAACAACCTGGAGAAACTGCCCGTTGTTTAGTAATGAACTGGAACCACACAGATCCAGCTTCTGTGCCAATGTAAGGAACTTTTTGCCTCACAACACTGTTTTTTATTTAAATTGTGTTTCAGAGAAACTTTCCACTACATACAGGAAGACGATAATATTTGATGAGAGGATATTAAAGTTGCTTGGTGAATACTTATAGTACCTACATTGGCAACAAGCGGATGAAATGTTCCCTCAGGCAACTCTTCTTATCTGAGAAGCTCAATCAAAGTCAGATCAAATATTCTAATTTAAAAATGAGCCTGAAATGTGTTATCACAATCGGAAACTAGTATGTCATTTGAGACAGTGTCTACATTTTTTTTTTTTTCAAATCTGAGAGTGAATAGCCGACCTACAGTACATAATACACCTACCTACAGACCTACATGAGAAGTTGAGATATTGCACTTGGTCACAAAACATCGTCGTTGTTGTTTTCTTACAGCATGTGAAAAATCTACTAAATTAAGTCACTGTCTGAGACACACGTTACAGTATGGCACTTAGTTGTTGTCTAAGTTTGGAAACATGCAGATTCAACACACAGGATCACTTCTAACTGCAGCGGGGGGAAAAGAGGGAGGTGAAAATAAAAAAATCACATTCCCCGTACTGTTTGGCATGAAAAGGGGATTTAACACTTGAATGAAGGAGAAGAAAACGATGAAGGTGCTGTATGTGAACGCCTTATGCACTATTTCTGTCGAATGCTGCTTTGTGGTTGAGTCACACACCTGTTGATCCCTTCATCTCTTTCATATTCTTGTGTTTGAAACACAGCACAGCGGCCTCCTCCTCTACATTTCCTCCTCTTGTTTTCTCTTTTTCTCATCTGCTTCAGATCTGACAACACTGGGTGTGCTAAAACAGGAAATGCTGTTCATAATAGAGGTCTAGAAAAAGTGCAGAAAAAGCTGGAATGTCAAGGAAGGGAAGGATACAAGAAGAGGAAACAAAGAAGGCGAGGCCGATGTTCAACCATTTTTGAAAAACTCAGCCCGGGTAAACACGCAAACAACTGCAGGTTTAACATCGCAGAAAGCAATTCTCCATTACTTTCCTCCTCTTCCTCTCCTAACCTTCTTCTTCAGGTCTTTCACTTCTAGTAAATGGGAACCTGGTACGTGGGGGCTGCGTTGTTCTCGGTGAATGGTGGGCTCTGGTAGGTCTCTGTGGTCTCGGTGGTGGCACCTACTGGTGAGTTGGAGGGGTAAGGCTGGGTGGGTGCGCCGCCGTCCATGTGCTCCGTGGTGAACAGAGTCATGTCTGTGCCGAGCAGATACTTCTGGACTGCACGCACTGTTAGACCAGCCTACGGGGACAGAGGGAGGCGAGGAAGCAACCTTTAAAAACAATCTTTTAAATAAAGTATTGCACTTTGTGTTTTATATAATCACCAAAGGCATCAAGCTGACTTGACTTGCCTTTAAGGAATGTTTGAAAAATGCATTTTCAACAAGACTAATACCAATCTCATATCTGTTGATTTAACAAAGACAATAGCCAGCAGTTGCTTAGCTCAACATAAAGACTGGTCCCAGTTGGAGACGGCTAGCTTGGATATCCCTGAAGGCAATCTTGGAACCCATTATTTATTGGCTGACGACATTTTAGCCTCCAGGAGCATTGGCCAACTTTTGGGTGGAACCGGTGTAGCCAGCCGTTAGGGCTAAATGACTACTGGCCAAGACTTCCTTTTCCACGTGTTGCCTTTGTTTACAGTTTGACTAGCAACATAAGAAGAAGAGTTGGTGTTGAGTCTCAACGTCCAAGTGCAGTTTGTTCTCTGCGCTTGCAAGCAGTTATCTGTTTAAAGAGCTGAATCATCATTAGCAAGGTTGCCAATGTGTTCAGACATTGCCTTGAGTAGGACTGCATTCTGCCCCTCCACACAGACGTTTTTCCTGTGTATGTAGCCCGTGCCAGCTGAAACGCTAATGGATGATACTTCTCATTGTATAAAACAAAAACCCCACTTATGAGAACCAAAATCTGTCCTGGGAGATTACATTGAAGGTAATACGATTGTCATTTAACTATTTGCCGGGCAACCAACAGAGATTCTAGAGAAATTACTTCCCCAGACAGATTTGTGATCAATTCTGCAGAACTGTGCTGTGATTGCTAAGTGCTATTACACACCACATTCACATGGCGGCCATTTTCCCCTCCATCCCCTCTCAGATGTGAGCTGTAGTAACATTGCACTGATGGTGTTCCAGGCTGTTCATGGTTTATTGAGAATTTGAGAAATGGTATTATTTTATCTCTACAAGATTGATTAGCCACTGAAACAAACAACATGTCGTGAAAATCAGGAGGGACACTAGGTCATGTTTTGTTAACTGAATGTACTCGATAACTCTTTGGCTACCGTCAGACAACAGTTAGCTTTAGCGGTCAACCTCTTGCTAGCTAATGTTAACATAAGCTGTAAATGTTCGTATGCCCTTTTTATAATGTTGTTTTATAACACTATCACACAGTAGGCTACTGTTAGCACTCGCTCGTGCTAAAAACAGCTGTGAAGTTGTTGAACGCTGACACAAGCTGTTGGTAAGGTAGCTAATAACTTATCTACTCTGTTTTTTTTTTTTGTATAAAAACCAGATGAGCCTTAACAATCAAGGTTGAAAATGTAATAATCAAAGACTGTGTGAAATGGGCAACATAACAGCTCCCCTAATGTGAAGCCAAACCCCCCCCCCCCCCGCCTCCCTCATGTTACAAGATGGGACGTGGGTCTATAACTATAAAAGCAACCATGCTGATAATTATTCAAAGTATGTACAGGGGAACACATTTAGAGTGTAACGTGATAAGTTTAAAATTTTAATCATAAATGGATTACTGTCAATAGTTGAGGTCATGGGAGGATTATTGGACTGGGGGACAGGATGCAGGCGCATAGATGCCTCTAATACAGAGCCTGTTTAAGTGTTATTAACTTTTCTCTTTAGCTCAACGAAAAGCAGGAGTATCCTAATCATTTTACTCACCTCCTTATAACGCTCTTTCCTTTGATGTGTTCTGATAATATATAGAAACCTGTGTTTTTTTGTGTGAAATAAAGTACATTTGTACCCTCTTTCTGTGACAAAACAAAAGGAGGCCTTGCATGCATCAGTACCCAGGAGCCTATTGTCTCATAATCTGCTCCTGGCTTAGATAATATATGGTGTTAATTCAATAGCTGTGTGTATTTTATTTTGAAAAAAACCCTGATTATAAGAAGCAAAATATTTGCTCAGTAAGGTGCAGGAAAGGTTAAGGTTAATGTTTCACCACTTAACAATGCCCCTAACCCAACCGAACAGCTACTGAGCTTACAAAGAAATCAGTAAACCACGACTTATTTTTTCTATCACAAATGTTTTTTTTTTTTTTTTATTGTTTGTATTTCTAATTTTGCAAGTTCTTACCCAGGTGATTATAGAGAAGAAAGAGAAGGTGATGGCCGCCCGAGCTGCATCTGCCCCCTGGTTGAGCGGCAGATCATCAGGTGAGGTCCGAGACCACTGATTAGCGAGGAAGCAGAAACTTACAAAGTACAGGAAAGTCCAGACACCTGCAGGGAAAGCAGAATAAACCCATGAGGTACTTTTTTTTAAGAACAGAGAGAAAGGTGATTTCCAGTCTAACTTTGAAACAGATCAAAGTGCAGCTGTTGATTTCTTGATTCCTGTCTCGATAAAACAGTTCTCTGTTCCCTTAAGAAATAAAAAAATACTCTCACTTCTCAAATAACTTTCATATGAGTCAATATTCCTCTTGAAGCAGCTGACTGAAACAAAGAAGTAAGCCTTGTAGTGACAATTTGGGGAAACAGTCCTTCAAATGCTGCTTTTCAAATCCAATCAAGCATCTATGAGGACAATGGTAAAGGTGTGTGTGTCTATACGTTTGTTAGGGGCAGGGTAACTCACTGTGTGATGTGATACCAGATACAAGGCTCCAGATAACGATAATATCATGATACAGCGGCTCTGCGATTGTTGACATAGCAAGACAATGATATATAACAATATCTGATTACAGTGCTTAATTTCTTTACGTCTTTTCACCGCTGTCAGAAATTATATCGCTTTTCTCTTTTTTTTCCCTTGTCTTCTGTTCATGTTACACTCATTGTCAGAACAGTCATACCCAGAGGCGCTGCTTGTCAACAGGCGTGGGAAGGCAACTGCTTGGGGCCCCAGACCAGCACCCTGTGGTATTACAAACTTAAATCCAAAGCGGTGGCCCAAAATGTGCATTTTTTTATTTTTGCAACTGCAGTCGGAAACCTCCCTAAGGGGGGCCCCATCTGACAGCCCTCGCTCTCTTTCCCTGCTAAACGTTGCATGCAATATTGCTGTGAAGACCAGAGTTTGTCAATGAAGGTCAACATATACAAATGACGAGGAATTATCGGTCTATAGGAGAGAAAAAAGAAATAGGAAGAAAAGGAGTTATCGTTGTGAGACTCCAGACATGATGGTGATGGATGCTGGTTGGAGGGCCCCCCCATTGACTTTTGCCCTGGGCCCCCACTGACTCTAGAATTACCACTGGTCATACCTATCACCCTTATCTTTAAGACCAATCATACCAATCACTCTTGTCTAAAAAGAACAGTCATACCAATCACTGACAATCTAAGGCTGACTATGAATCAATCAAATTACAGACGCTGTCCAGTGAACCCCCCTGATTCATATTAAATCATTTCCGCCAGGTGAGAACACATTTGCCTCCTCACCCGAGAAGCCGATTTCCAGCATGATGGCCTTCTTTCTGTCTTTGACGGAGCTGATGGAGGAGAACTTGTAGTCGAGCAGGAAGAAGAAGGAGCACGCCAGCAGGCCCACCATGCCCATGAACACGCCGTAGTTGCACGCGTCAGCATTCTGGTTGAAGACACAGTGGAGACGCTCGCTGCCGAAGTTAACGTAACCCTCGTTCACGATGGAGGCGAAGACCACCAGGGAGAATATCTTTAGAAGGGGACATAAGAGATTTGAAAGGACAGACATAAAACATTCAGATGATTGCACAGATAATCGATGGATAGATCATTGTCTGTTTTACAAAAACTTTGTCCCAGGCTCTCTGGAAACAGGATTATGTCAGGACTACTCGAGAGCTTCTCTTTGAGCATGCTCAGACCAGAAGCGTTAACCTAATTTCCTCTATTTCACTTTGACTGACTGAGAAGGTGGATGCTTCACTTCCCCTCAAGAATCACACAGTCCTGCGGCAGTGTGTGTGTGTGTGTTTGTTTGTGTGTGTGTAGGCTACAAGAGTCTGCAACTTTAGCTATTAACTTTCTGTTTCCTGTTTTTCCCATTTTTATGAATAACAGCCTTCTTTAAGTTTGATCTGCTCTGATTTCTCCTCTGATCTGGTCTGGCCCATTGAACCTGGTCAGCTGACTAACACTCGATGACAGAACAGGGCCATGTGATGCACACACACACACACACATAGAAACATGGACCTACACATGGGGGTGTGGGTCATATGATGGCGGAGGGCCACACGTTGGGATAATGTCAGCTCCACAATTGAAACGAATTGAATGTGTACGTATAATCTGAGCAGATAACACACACTCAGGTGCTTTTAGTGAATCAGCACGAGAACGCTGATTATGAGTCCAAGATCTGCTTCTCCACATGGAAACAGGACCTTTTAACTGATTGCTGTGTGTGCTTTTAGAAAAATTGTAGCCTATAGTAAATTGTAGTTCTTCCAACACAGATTGCAGATGCATGCTGAGTATGAACCTGCAAGGTGAAATGATGTCGAACATTTGGAAGATTTTCAGCTGTAAGCAGCTAAAAGGAAGAATAAACTTCAACGCATGATATCCAAAATTGCTGTAAAAATGATTTAGGTTGCTTGAATTGTAGGTGTGTGTTGTTTTCCTCTTTAATTATCTTATCTGGAAATCAGGTTTCTGTGTAACCTTTCCATCCACAATAGAGAGAAGCAACTCATATATTATAATAATAATACAGTTATGCAATCAAATGGATCGTGAACACGGTTTATAGTTTGCTCTCTCCCTCTCTCTCTCCCGTGTGTGTTCGCGGATCTCTGCACTGCTAGAGGAGACCTTCTGCGTGTCACTTAAAGGTGATGCGTTACATCAAACGTCAGGGCACGACGCGTCTCCGCGGCCCGGCCCGCGAGCGTAATGATGATCACGGACCAATCAGAGGTGGGATGACGGACGACGACCGTTTAGGGCAAATCAGCAAAATCATTGGCTGAATATGGTATGTGAGATATTAATGCACTGTGTGTGAGTGTAAAGACAGTGAAAACTAACAGTTGAATAATAAGGTATACAATAATAACATTTGACATAACAGGAATGAGGAGGCTGAGGATCGAGTCAGCTGCGGATATGTTCAATTTTTTTCTACACAATCCGGGTCTGGTCCATTGCACATCTGTGCCTGTTTCCAATAAAGCAAACAAAGCAACATGTTTACAGGATACTAGATCTGTTTCTCCCTCATAAAAAAAAATAAATAAAATCTCTGCTGTGGGATCAGTTTCATGGTCAGGGTGTCAGACAGCCACCAGGCCCTGGTTACACCCTGGACGCTATGTTTTTACATAAATAGACTCCCGGTAAAAAAATGTAATTTACACACACTGCTTATTAATTAGCCTTTCGCTTTTCTTGGGTCTATTTTAACGGGGAGAACCCGTCACGGATCTCGCGCAGCAGCGACAACAGAGAGGACCCCCCCCTCACCCCCCCCTTCTCACACACATACACACAAGAAAACAGCAGTCCTGTTTATTAAAAAAAAAAAAAAAAAGGCTCTCACCCAGGACAGCACTCGGAGGATGGTCTGCGGCTGTTTTGCAAAGGCAATCGGGTCGACAGTGGCTCCGGCCCGGCCCGCTCCGAACGATCCCACTCCGTCCATCTTCTGACTGTGGCTCTCTCTCTCTCTCTCTCTCTCTCTCCGTGTGTGTGTGTCTGTGCGCTCCTCGCGGCTCCACGCTCACGGCTCCACGGCAGGATGGGTGCGCTGCTGCTCTCTGCGCGCACCCACAGCGCGTGCACAGTGAAGGAGGACGCCGCGAGAGTGTGGGAGTATGCGTATTTGATGGGTTAATCCATTAAGGACCATGTTGATATTCATATACAAATACAGAATTGTATAACCTATGCTTATATTAAATCATTAGAGTATTTATTCCATAAAAAAAAGGCCTCTTAGTAGGCCAACCCGAATTACGCAACTGCTACCTTCTTTGATTGATCTGTTTTTTCATCGTGACCATTAAGAGGTAGCTCTATTCCAGATAGTCAGTATTTTAGGCTACTTCAGAGTTGGGAGCCACACAAGCCTTTAGCCTCCAGAGATCAGAAATAAAAGCCAAAGAAAGCACTTCATAGAGTGGCCACTAGGGGCTGTCTCCTTAGGCGAGTCAATCACCATTAGGTCCATAATTCTACAATTCTACAATTCACTCAGCAGACGTTTTTATCCAAAGCGACGTACATCAGAGAGTAAGTACAACACAAAAAAGGGAACATTGTCAGTAAGAGCAAACGATCAGCTTTGAGTCTGATTGGGCACACAGGTGCTGACAGGAAGTGACCAGAGGCAAAGCACAACATTGAGGGCAGTTCTTGAGAGCTCTAATCAGTATAGAAACCATCTTATAAGTCGTCGTTATCAAACAAAAACAATTGTCACAACCATCATCATCATCAATAATATGGAGACCATCATCATTAAGTTAGTAGGTATTCATGAAAGAGCTGGGTCTTTAGCTTTTTCTTAAAGGTGCAGAGGGACTCTGCAGATCCAATGGAGTTTGAAAGTTCATTCCACCACAGGGGGGCGACAGGGCAATAAAGCTCGGCCTTAAAGCAGAACTAATCAGGGTTACACCTGGGTAGCTAAACTCGGCTTTTGTCACTATAGTTATCATGATAGGCTAACTAAAAGCAGTACTCACATTACAGTAGTACACCTGTGTGGATGCACTTTGTGTGTATATGGCCTTTAAATACGTTGGGTCTGGAATATTCTGCAGTCAGGCACAAAATAATGACAAGGTAATTGAAGTTGTTGAGGAAGTTAACTTAAACTCCATCTATGTTTGTGAAGAGTTCAGTGGAGTTGGACTGAATAACTCAATACATCCAGCCTGAATTGTTAATAAGTCACAAACATTGTTTAGTTATTAAAATATGGCATGATAAAAGTCTCATGGTGTGTTGCTGTGCCAAATACCACAACACAGAATAGTCACAAGTGGCTTATCATGGGATTTTTCTTTTTTTTGACTAATAACTGCGGCCTCAACAGTGACCACTTAACTGAATCCATAACTCGTTCAACATAAAATGAGCATCACAAGATGTTTTTGTTGTTTTTAATAATATCAGTTTGAGTTTACTGTCAAACCCGCGTGCATCCTGACAACGAATGACACGCCATCGCTTCAAAATAATCTAATCAAACTCTTCTTCATGTAAAAGTCCACACAGAAACACTCAGATCAGAACTGTGTCTAATGCTCAGTAGGACAAAGTTCTGTAATGGAGGAGTAAATACTGTAAAAAAAAAAGAAATATGTGATCAACGTTGCTAATAGAATCAGTGCTTCTCTAATGAGGGGACAGCGACCCCTAGGGGCAAATCTGTAGAAAAGCAGGGGGTACAAAAAAATGATGTCATTCAAATATAAACAAAAGTTAATATTTATAACTTTATATAACTAATAGTTATGTAAATATTTATCTTTGTACTGAATGAAAAAAGGTGTAAATGGAAAAATACATGTCTGGTTGGAACGTAGTGCAATACAGCTAATAAACACAAGCCAGTGAAACACTTTTTGCATCGGTATGTTTCAATCCCTTCTTTAACCTAACTCCAAGCTTTCTTCTTTTTTTTTCGAACATAAACCTTAGCAAACAATGTTTTTCACATATGGTTTAAAAGGATGGTGCAGATAAAGAGGACCAGTGTCAGGCTACCTGATAGTACCATGCAGGTGACACTAGAGGTCAGTGTTCAAAATTATAATGAGGAGAGGAGATCAAGATAAACAAACTAGTATTATAAGAAAGGTTATTCAAACAACAGCTGTGTTTAAATCCTATGTTTGGGTGATGATTGGACAGTTCATGCTAACAGTCGCACACTAGACTTGATCTGGTGTCCTTAAAGTCTCCTTAATAACAAACGAATGATCAGAGTTTATTAATACCACACACAGATCAGGTGACTTGACCTAACATGCACTGAAAGAAGATAAGGCATCACAGGGTGCTAACACAACAGGTGTTTAAATGAACCTGTAATCCACTTTAATATCTATATACAGGAGCGTGTCCACATTTTTACAGGGGGGACTGAAGTGCGATGTGCCCACACACACACACACACAAATTAATTTAAATTATTAAGGACAATAGCCAATCACAGTTCATCAGTTTTGGGGTGGCCAATCAGATTCCAAGGTTGGCCCCTGTTCTATGTAAAGCTTGTTTATTATATCTAATGACAACTACACGTTAACTGAAATTGGTTCAAATGTTTACCCCTAACATTCACTTTCAAAGAGAAACACAAATACGACTTTAATCAACACAGTTACGCTTTTATAACCTGCATACATTAAATGATCAATAGCTGTAATTGAAAAATAACTTTTATTCAGCTTCGCACTATACAAATTAAAATACTCCACATAAACACCAAACCCAAAATAAACAGTATGTTGAAAAATAAGTATGTAAAATGACTTATGATTTAATTTAAGTATTTTCTAAGTGTTAGTTCTAATTCATCTCTGAACTATCATAGTGTAAATATTTCTTACACTTTAAGAATGTGATAATTAGACTTTAAGAGGTTACTCTGGTTCAAACTAATCTTGAAAAACACGTACTATGGAACAGATCAGGAAACACATTTTAATGCAGTTATTTATATAATCCAGAACAATCACGGTGGCTGTTTGAATCATCGACACAACAAATAAATGTTTTTTTTTGGTTTCACTGAATTTAATGTAAAATTGTTTTGTCACTTCTCTTCAGCAAAAGAGACTGTCCTTGGTTGTTTTGTATCTTTAATTTTATTACCAGATCAGTACCCAGACACACACAATATTAAAAACAATAGTCTCTGACACAGACTTTCATCCTAACAGATGTGAGCTCCACTTTGAGGTCCAGTTTAACTCTGACTGAGAAGGTTTCATTTTCCCCGCTCAGTCCTCACATCTCTCAGTCACAGGAGCCATCTTTCCATCCATCCTTCCACCTCTCGTCCACTCGGGAGCAGTCGAACTCTGGCTTTCCTAATCGAACGTTGATGTCATTGTGGATTCGGCAGAACCACTGAGAGAGAGCATGGCGACTCCTGGTGTCCGGCTGGTTGGTTTTTAACCTGTGGAGAGGGGAAAGAAACGCCTTTAGTGTTTTTTTTCTCTCTTTCTTGAGACAAAACTGAAGATAAGAAGAAGAGGCTTGATATGTGACTGTCTAAAAGAAGGAATGTGGTCCGACCTGCCCCTGAGATCTTCTGCACATTCCTCACAGGGGAAGAACTTGGAGAAAAGGTTGATAAATTGCCCCATCTCTTGCTGCTGTGAAGCCGACGGACGGTCGGGGTAATACGCTGCCATAGTGTGCAGGAAGGACCAGGTGTTACGTCCCAACTCGCCCCGGTCCAGAGGACACTCGGGATCTTGTTGTGGCTCTGTCTCTGCAGCTTTGGTCTCCTTAAGATACATAAAGAAATGCGTGTTAAACATATGAGGAGGAATAAGCAGGAAATGAATATTGAACTGTGATGGCAGCCTACTGAAACATTTGTTCAGGCTGTAGTGTCAAAGAAAGATCTACTTGCAGATATAATTTCCTACAGAGCTGAATCGTCACTAAAGAAAAAACTTTGGATCAGACCTAAGGACATCATTTGAGCACAATGTTTCTGAAGGGACTCTGAAATTGAACAAGCAATCCAATTTTACAACCACGTCTCAGCAACGTGTCTGATACAGTTGTAGGGGTAAGAAAACTTATTTTTTCAAAAACAGATATTGACTGCGTCATTTTACTTGTTGTTCTGATCTGTCGTCTGACTTCCTCTGTATTCGAGACCCTCCCCTCCGGTAAGAGGCTGCGGTCAATCAGGACCAAAACCTCACGCCACAAGAACAGTTTCTTTCCATCTGCTGCCAGCCTCATTAATAATGCCTCCACACTCCCCCCCCCCCCCCTCTCCCCACATAACACTGACTCTCGTCCAACCCCACAGTCAGAGAACATATAGCAGTAATGTAAGGAAGGATAAACCTGATTTTATGCGTTACATTAACACACACTGGAGTAGTTTCTGTTCACACTGCACTCTGTGTACAGTAGAATATCTGCATTATAAATCATGCACATACATATGTGGACCCCAGGAAGAATAGCTGAGCTCTCAGGTACAGCTAATGGGGATCCTAACAAGTAAATGTAGGCGGCAGTAGCTCAGTCTGTAGGGACCTGGGTTGGGAATCGGAGGGTTGCCAGTTCAAGTCCCGGTGCGGACCAAGTCCAGAAATCAGAGTGCCCTTGAGCAAGGCACTCTGAGACCTCTCCATTAGTGCATGTCCATAGGATCCTGTTTGTGTGTATATTTAGGCCTACTAGACAGAGTGTAAAAACAAATTTCCCCTCACAGGATCTATAAATTATTACTATTAAACAAATACCTGCACAACTGTACAGCTCCTCCATTGCACCTTTGAGGGCCACATTATGATGACAGTCAATGAAAAGCGACACGTACTAGTTACATTATCGCCAATTTAAACATCAACATTTTCCTGCACACTTACTACTTAATGTACGCTGCTCTACGAAAGGCAAAAGGCAGTAACTTCAATGAGTTTTGGTCATTTTTGGAACATTACAGATGTGCTTTATCATGTGGACAAATATCTTGAGTCAATTGTGTTGTTGTTTTTTTTTGAGAAAATAGTAGGTTGTATTTGCCTTAACTTCCAAAAGCCCTCAAGAAACCAAAGCAGAGTCCAGTCCCTTCACTCATCAGGGTCTTTGTACTGCAGCATTCTGTAATGCTCAAACTGAGTTAAAGTCTTCTGCCTTTGTTTTACTGCGGATCAAAGTGAAGTTACTGTTTCACTGCAGTGGAGTTAAGGTGTTATGTCTTTGTTTTAACATCTGTCATCAAACACTTCTGACACACACACACGGCAGCTTGACTAAAGTGTAGCAAAGAAACAAGTGTTGGTTGTGTTATTTTAACAAGTGAAATACAGTAACAAATGGAAGTGAATGCCTTTTGCCTCGGCATGACCCCGTTATTATTGTACAGGCAACGCAAAAGGCAGAGTACCTTAACTTCCAAATAAGGGTCAAAGGTCATGTTTGAGCTAAATATTTTTAGGAACATTAACAACCTCAGTAAAAAGACAAAGAATTGACACGTTTCCAATATTCTGCCAGGAAGAGCTTCTTTCCTCAGGCTGTCCGGACTGTTAACTCCACTCTCCTCAGTTAAAAAACAAAACAGAACTGTGACTACATGATGCACACACACACACACACACACACCACACAATCCAATCTGCACATTGCACTTTACACTGTTTACATTACTCTACAGTTTATATTTTGTACATTCAAATAATTCTATATTTTTTCACATTATATTCTATTTTACTGTATACATGTGTATTAGTAATTTGAGGGTTCATTGCAACAGTCTTTTACATTTCACAGCACGTCTGTATGAGCTTGTGACAAATAAAAATCTTGAATCTTGAATCTCATTTGGCTGCACAACAAAAAAAAGACTTTAAAGTCATTTTTCTCAGTTCGACACTCTGGAGAGTTGAGGTCTTTTGCCTTTGTAGGACAGAAACAATTCATAGTTTGTATTAAATATGAAAACTGTACAGAAATAGTAGGTAAGTATTTAAAGTGTTTTTAACAGTTTTTTTGTGTTGGATATAACGTAAACAGTTTTCCAGTGAAGCCACAGCAGCCTCCTGTAAACAGAACCTTGACCTCTTGTCACCTGTACAGCAGCTGTCGTCTGTTTCTTCTGAACTTTCATCCACGACGTAAAGTCCGAACAAGCCCTGCACGGCTTCTTCTTCACACCCCCGGTTTGCTCTTGCTCTTTACCCGAACTCTCCTCCGGTGGTCTCCCGGCCAGAGCAAAGGGGAAACCTTCAAACCCGGGCGGGCTGGAGGCTGAAGATCCTCCCGGTTGTGTGGGCGCAGCCATGTTCGGCATTAACTAATAACTCTGTCTGACCCGCAGTGACGTCAAGCCTGTCCCGCCGACTCGACACATTATCGCATCCTTTATTTATTTATTTATGTATTTATTTATTATATTTCCCTCTACCTCGCGAACAGAGCCATGTTTACACTTGCACACCTCCCCGGTTGACGACGGCGTTGAGTTACACGGGGAACACTTCCTTGTTTTCGTCGGACCCTTTCGACGGTGCGGAACCATTTCCGGGTTGTGACGTCAGATGAATGTTTACGTTTCTGCAGCGGAGTGCAGCATCTGTCGGAGTGTGAGTTCCTGTTATTTTACAACAGTTTTTCAAAGTTGACATCGCCTGTATTGTATGTGGACACGCATTTAAAGCCGCGCACGTCGCCTCGCTGTTTTTTTTTTTTTTTGTGTTCGTTGCTTTGACCGGTTTCGTCAGATAGTGTGATACCGGAGCAGGATGTCTCCGGTTCGGCCCTGTGTGTGTGTGTGTGTGTGTGTGTGTGTGTGTGTGTGTGTGTGTGTGTGTGTGTGTGCATGTGTGCAGAGCTGCAGGTTAGTATCGATTGTAGGTCAGAAGAAGCAGACCTCCACCTGCTTTATCATGCTGCTCTAATGAAGTCCTTTTTAATTTGGAGAAATCAACAAGTGTAGGCTACCTCTATGTATTTATCCCTTTGTTGATATCCTGTGTTTATATTTCTTCTGCCTTTTTTATGATAATTTTCACACATCTATGGGTCTAAAATAATGTATTCATGTATTATTTTGTTTAGAATAATTGTCAATGTACTAGTTTTGAAACAAGTTGGCATTTTCACACATTAAACATTATTTCCATTAACAAAAACAGACTATAAGCTGTAAATCAGTGGTTCCCAAAGTGGGGGTCGCGGCCCACTGGAGGGGTCGCGGAACACTGTTGGGGGGGGGGGGGGGGGGGTTCGTGAGATTCCTTTCAAAAACATATAAAAATGGTTTAAAATTGGATGTTTCACCCATTAATTTGAAAATACAGTAGGTAAATAAATTACAAAAATAATATGATGGTGTTTGGGCTATTGTTTGCTGTTTTAATGCCAGCGTTTTGACCTAGTGCGTCAAATGTGGGGTCCCAAGTATCTATCACCGTCATAATGGGGGTCGCAAGCTGAAAAGTTTGGGAACCCCTGCTGTAAATGATGCTAATTAGGGCCCGACCGATATGGATATCGATATTAGGGAGAAAAAACGTCCGATGCCGATTTATTGGCCGATATCTTTCTTTTTTTTTTAAAGATTTATTTTTGGGCTTTTTGTGCCTTTAATGGAGAGATAGGTCAGTGGATAGAGTCGGAAATCAGGGAGAGAGAGAGAGGGGAATGACATGCGGGAAAGAAGCCACTGGTGGGGTGTGAACCCGGGCCGCACGCTTGAGACGACAGCCTCCATACATGGGGCGCGCGCACTAACCACTGCGCCACTGCGCCACCAGCGCCCCCCCCCCGATATCTTTCTTAGATCTATCTTCGATCTTATGTTGCGTTGATCCCTCAAATTCAGTTATCTAACACAACTGGAAAGTAACTGTGCATTTACGTGCATCACCGTTTGACACTGAGGAGTGATGATGCTTAATGTAATCAATATAGCGCCCCCTGCTGGTGAAAAATAACTGCTAGTGTAATACAATGATATTCAAATGAAATGCATTTTTGACTGGTTGATAAATCTACAAGTATCGGCGTATATCTGCGATACAATTTCCTGATACCGATAGTCACTTGATGTGCTATTATCGACTGGCCGATATTATCAGTTGGGCTCTAATGCTAATAATAATAATGTTATATACAGACTAAGTATGGAACAGATGCATTAAGGTCAGGATTAGGGTTTGTAAATTAACAAAGATGAATTAATTTATCCTTGATGTGAATTGGTGCCAGATGCAAATATGAAAAAGTAATATATCTAAAAATAAAAGTCAAGGCAAAGAGGAAATAATCACAAAGAATTCATGCTTAAAAAGTCATATATTGGTGGATTGATTCTTTCTGCATGTCCTCAGATTTCTGCAGACAGTCATCACTTCTATGCTGTCTGTTTCCGAAAAGCATTTCCCCATACAATACAAGTTATCGTCCTGGTGTCTGATATTTGATGTTCCGGTCAAAATATAATCATATTACTGCAGTGCTGTTCTCGTTTAACTCCAAAAATCGAATCAGCTGAATCTGTGTCTGATCTCTGTGCCTCAGCGTCGGCCCTGTCCGTTGGATCTGAGCGTCAGGATTGGGAAGCAAAGTGAGGAGGCAGCTGCTGCCGGTGCAGCGAGCCTTGGGCACAAAATGTCTGAAAGCCCAGAGAAAGGTGTCTCTCTGTCGGCTCAGGAGCTGAAGGAACAGGGCAACCGCCTCTTCCTGAGCCGCAAGTACCTGGAGGCTGCTGCCTGCTACGGCAAAGCCATAGTAAGCACCCAGTGTAACTGTGGCCTCATTGTAGAATCCATGCAACACCCGACATTGCTCAACTTGTTGACCTTGCACATATCCTCACAGTCCATGCTTCGGTTGTCTCCCCTCTCCTCTTGCAGAGCCACAGCCCCTCTGTTCCAGCGTACTACACCAACAGAGCTCTGTGCTACGTGAAGCTGCAGCAGTACGACAAAGCTCTGGCAGATTGCAGACACGCCCTGGAGCTGGACAGCCAGTCAGTCAAAGCTCACTTCTTTATGGGCCAGTGCCACCTGGAGATGGAGAACTATGACGAAGCCATTGGTAACCTACAGAGAGGTACGAGAGGTTTTTCTCATGTGGTTAGGTGACATTTAAAGCTTGATGATTCATTCACTATTATCGTAACAAAACTTTTGGGTCCAGTTTGTAAGATTTAGTGGAATCTGTTGATTGACATACTGTTAGAAATAGACTCTGAATGCTGAGTATGTTTGCACATTAGGAAGAGATCTTTATGTCAAAAGCGGGGAAGAGCTTGTGGGCTAAAAATGTTTTTCTTTACAAGCTTTTAACTTAGCAAAAGAGCAGCGGCTGAACTTTGGCGACGACATTCCCAGCGCTCTGCGGATAGCAAAGAAGAAACGCTGGAACAACCTGGAGGAGAAAAGGATCAACCAGGAGAGCGAGCTCCACGCCTACCTCACCAAACTCATCCTAGCTGAGAAAAAGAGGCAGGTCGTACATATCGACGTCAGTGATATTGGGATACTTTTTTTTTTGTCTTCTTCTCTGACGTAGAGTCTGTGCTGTAT
The DNA here is from genome assembly GCF_963930695.1 of Labrus bergylta. NCBI lineage: Eukaryota > Metazoa > Chordata > Actinopteri > Labriformes > Labridae > Labrus > Labrus bergylta. The sequence continues at coordinate 6,175,815 of NC_089210.1, read as the reverse complement.
TTGACAGGGAACTGGAGGGCTGCAGACAGAAGCAGGAAGACAAATCAGACGACATCAGAATTCAACACAATGTGAAGGAGATCCACACTAAACATGTAGGTGATTTCTTTATTTATTTATAGATAACGCTGTTTGTAATCTACTCTTTAAAGTATTTTAGTTTGGGTACAGGAGACAAAGAAGGATTGTAAAATAAAAGTAGATAATTTGTGACCTAAGACTGTCTTTTTGTCTCCTGCAGGACAAGTTTCTTTCAGACATGGAGGAGCTGTTCAGTCAGGTAGACGAGAAGAGGAAGGTCAGTGTTGACTCTTAACTGAAATCTGTATGTATCAATATTTACCTCACATTCTGGAAGAAGAAAAAAAGTCACTTTAAGGTGACAAACATAATTGAACTGTTGATGTTTGTGACATAAATCCCCAAACTTTAGCACTGGGTTGCCTAAATTCAAAAGTAGAACAGTTTAATATCCAAAATTAGCTCAGAATTTATCCACTTATAATGTTTAAGATGTTGCACAAGCTGAGATAGATCCAACATAGCTGGGCTCTTCCCTCTTCGCTCGCCGCTACTGCTGAGGGAATTCTGGTGAGTTTATTTGCCTCCACTTAGTAATATGCTTAAATTCAGCGGGTTGTCTCCTGAAACACCTGAAATCTTACACCTAGCTCCTAGTACCGGTTGTTTGGTGCTACAGCAGCAACCTGCGATTAATTAAAACCCCTTAGAAATCTATGATGGCGTCAGTTTGTACTCCCATGCTGAGATACAGATATGATCCCAGACCTGCTGGAAGCTGACTTACAACATGACACAGATAGAAACAAAGTGTGTAAAAAGAAACTCTCTCCCTCCCTACAAGTGTGTTTGGCTGGAACATCTTCCATGCATTATTTCTGCCTGGTAGTCCCCAGCTGACATTGGGTGAGAGGCGAGGGTGCACCCTGGACTGGTCGTAGAGTTACCCCTACAGACAATATAGAGCAACCAAGTAATCTATTGGGCCTGCCTTGGGACTGTGGGAACTACCCAGAGGGAAGCCGTGCATGCATGAGGAGAACATCCACACAAACTCCACTCAGAAAGGTCCGACTGTGAAGTCTGATTCTTCAGTGTGCTCTAAATCGCCTCATCTGTCACCTTCCCCCCGCCGTGGTTTCAGGCGTATAAACCACTGTAGAAATAATCCATCTTGTCGTTGATGGTCCTGTTTGTTTTAGTGTGTTATATGGAGGCATCTGTATAAAGATCAGTCAGTTTCATAACCAGGCTAAAAGCTGCTTAGAGGAGCTTTAAGACAGAGCTGAATACACTGCTGGTGCAGCGAGCCACAGTTAACTCTTTGTCTGAAAAAGATTTTCAAAAGTAAAATGCTCTCCTAATGAAAATCTTTCCTGTGCTGTGTTTGGTAGAAGCGTGAGATCCCAGACTACCTGTGTGGAAAGATCAGCTTTGAGTTGATGAGAGAGCCCTGCATCACTCCCAGTGGAATCACCTACGACAGAAAAGACATTGAAGAGCACCTACAGGTAAAAAGACCACCACAGATGAACATCGAAATGTCTGAGGGCACCTGTGTCTGACTGACTGCTTACCTTAGAAAGAATCTCATGATGCAGTCAGAGTCTGTGCAGCCCTGTGGTGAAATGTGGGTTAAATGGAGATGTCTGCTGTTGTCTTGCAGCGAGTCGGCCATTTTGACCCGGTGACACGCACTCCTCTGACACAAGATCAACTCATCCCAAACCTGGCCATGAAGGAGGTTATTGATGCTTTTATTTTGGAGAATGGATGGGTGGAGGACTACTGACCAATGAGACAAAGGGAGGGAAGTGATTTTTCATAGATGGCCCAACCCCAAAAACCTTCTGAAGGTGTCACTTTCTCTCTTATGTGTTTTACAGTCAGGTAACATGTGATGTCATCATAGTGTATCCCTTTCTTTTCTTTTTTTATTTTTTCACCCATTTTTAAGCCTCTTCGACCAAATCCCAACACCCTACACTCACAGGCTCCGAGCCGTGTTGCTGGTAGGTGTGTGAACGCTGTTGAAAGTTGTGATCATCAACCCCCCCCCCCCCCCCCCCCTTCCAACCCAATTGTTAACAAATATTAATATTTTTCTATAAAGTTTAAACAGATTTTAAAAAATCAATACAAAGCCATCTTGGATGTGATCGGAGAATCACTAAGAAGTCAATTTGTAAGTGAAGAACATCCTTTCATCACTTTTGTGGTAATTTATTTTACAGTTTTAGAGTTTAAAAAAAACAAAAAAAAAAAGTCTTTCAGTTTCATATCCTAAAATGATTTACATAAACGTCTTTCTTACTTTCAATAGTTTGCTTCAATACAATATAGAAACACTGTAATGTAAGCCACACCAATTCATGTGTTTTTTTTTTGGCATCCTGTGATGTCATGGTAGTGCATCCCATTCAGTTTAATATCACATCATCTCAGCCCTCAAAGACACACACACACACACACACACACACACACACACACACACACACACACACACACTCATGATATCCTGATATCATTAGAGTCCGTCAGGTTTAGCAGATGTAAGGTGGCGATAGGGATTGGGAGGGTGTCATGTGCTGAAGGAGCGATTAATCTGTCGTTACTTTAAATCTGTAGCGCTTCAAATTAAACTGCACCGTTATGTCCTTTTGAGAAGTTCCCAAGTAATTCTCAGATAAAGAGGATATATAATACAATTTAAATGACAATGATGTAAGATTTAAAAAAAGGTCAACCAGCAGAATGAAACAAGCAAGTTTAAGCTAAAAAGACCAATTAGGTTTCAAACAGGGGCAGTTTACCCCCATATCGTCCTGATTTACATTTACAGAGGAACTAAAACTTGAGATTGACAAAGTGAGTTTTCAGTTCTATTTTTCTCTAGGTCGCTGTGTGTTCGACCTTGACAGCAGATTCAGTTTTTCATCATCTGAACTTTGACTGTACAAACATCCCCTTTCTGTCCTTATCTGTTTGTTCCATATGACTTTTACTTTCACCAGTAAGACCGGGGGCTACACGTTGTGTTTGTTTAAGGGGTTTTTTTCATCAGCTGAGATGTTTCCGGGCTGTCATGTAAAGATCAGAGTCTGAAAAATTGAGGTGACAAAACCAGCAGCTGCACACTGAAGATTTAAGGCTGGCTGGTTTCAACTTCTGCTTTCCTGTTCCAGATTTGTGTCGTTTTAAAAATGACCTGTTGTTAATCAGTAGATGAAGTAAAAAAAAAAAAATCCATGCTGCGGCTCTTAGAGTAAACAAACTGCTGGCTGACAATCAGTTTATGAATCAAAACTGCAACGCCGGAGTTGCTCTTCGTTTTAAGTTTCAATGTGGGAAAGTGTTGTGTTTGCTGGGAAAGTGTTGTGTTTGCTGGCAAACTAAAAGATAGGAGATTGTAACGCTGCAGCTAAATAGAAAGGAGGCGTCCGAGAGGTTGAAAACAAGTTTCGGATCTTTATTTAAAAATATTTTTAGATAACTGTCTTGTTTAGTAAGTGGTCTATGGTGATGCCTCTTTATGAAAAACAACTGAGTTTGTTCTTATAAATTATTTTGAGTTTCCTCTGTACATTTTTTTATTGTTTTTTTTTTTTTTTTAAACTTTGTGTGTACTTCTGTGAATGACCAGCAGGAGTGGTAAAAAAAAAAAGAAAAGTTAATCCTTATTGGACAACAGCTGTATTTCTTATTTGTTTAAGCTTGTCTATATAAATATATTTCTTTCTATTCTAACTGACAATTACAAAACTCCTTGACTCAATCAAGTGAAGGTCTGATTGTCTGCATGTTTCTAAGAGACGGTCAGGACAACTCAAGTGAACCGATGTACAAACTGACTTCATTCCTTTGTCAGAACAGAAAGACTTTGAATGATCGATCTTCTGCACCTTAAAAGACACAATGTTTGAAACGTGATCAAATAAATGTTCCATGTTTTCTACGTCTCTTTCTTTTCATCTTTCCTCCTTCAGTCACTGCAGAAATAAACATGTTATTTTTGGTGATGATTGAGTAGTAGTTTTTAAAACATGTCTGCAGCTTAAGTGCATGAATTCAAACTTAACCAAAACATAAATGTATGTGTGCGAAGTGTATGTATATCGCACTTCTCACAGACATGGGGCAAAGTGCTTTACAAGGACACAACATACAGAAAATACAAATAGTAAAAATATTGCAAATGCCTCTATAGTAATAACAACAACAACAGCAGGTATGCAAGTACTTAAGTTTGTTTGGAGGTCGTTTGTCTCCTGGGTGACATTTGTTTGACCTTCTGAGTGACCTTCACCCAAGGCAGCGTTTCATTACTTTATTGTTACCTGACTCCCTTCTGTGCGCCTGTCATAACTACTACAGCCACTAGAGGCTGCTGCCTCACAAGTACCAAATATAAACCGCTTGAACAGATGATCAATATGGGCATCTTTTAGGGAGCAGGGTCGGGCTAATACCTGTAGTATGATGCTATGTATCCCTTTATAACCTTTGATCATTAGTGCAAAAATGGTTTGTCAAGAGAAATAATATTATTTCTTAAATATGCTGTAACATTACACAGGCATTTATTTGGAGTTGTGTCTCTGGCAAAGGCTTGATAGTTAGCCCAGCCTTCACTTTCTTTTAGTTGCTCAACAAACTTTAGAGCATGTTAATAGTTCCTCTCCAGTTGCTGCTTTACTCCACTGTGTTCACTGGCTTTATTTGATTTTTTTATATTTTTAAATGCTGCTTAAATAATGCGTTTGAGAGTATTGATAAGGAACCAATTTGGCTTAAAATATCTTATTTGTCACTTACAGACTAGATTTTAGGTGGAGCTCTACTGCACCGTCTAATTGGCTGAGTACTATAATAATAATAATAATAATAATAATAATAATGTGATATTATGTTTACCAATCCACTTTGTGCAATAACATGTTACACTTCATGTGCACTGTGTGTATGTCTGTGTTACACAGAATATTCTGACTACATTTTGTCAAAACTGCAGCTCAGCAGATCTATTTTTTTTTTTATATTGTGGTATCTATCTATTTTTTTTTGTACATTTCTAATTTTTATTTTTTATTTAAATTGTACTTTGTTCACTTTTTGTTTGCAATCTTTGCTCTTTGCTGCTGTAACAAAGTAAATTTCCCCGTTGTGGGACAAATAAAGGATTATCTTATCTTATCTTACTTGTCATCCATAAAAGGTGAAAATACAATAATATTTACAGTCTATGGATAAGAAACACTGAGGCGGAAACACTACTGGTACACTGTAGTAACTCTAACTCCCGGTAAAGTATTTATTATGTATGTTTCGTTCATTTACACGCCAAACGGATCCGCTAATTGGCTCTCTGAGTCCAGGCGAGCCGTCCAATCAAACGCCTCCGTTGTGTAACGGACATCTACAAACGCTCGTGTACAAATCTTCAGCATTAACCACGGCGGGGTGGAGAGGGTTATCAAGTCATTGTTGTTTCTCTCGACTCCACCCATCGGGAGTGTCTTTGTGCAGCAAACCAAGCGCCACGCAGTGAATTTAAACACGTCTCCGCGATAAGCCAATCAGCGCCTCTGTAGTACTACCTTGGCCCCGACGCCTCCAATCAGGAGCGCCGATGTCTTTGTTGTTGGTGGTGACATGAAAATATTGTTGTTGCTGTTGGAGGCTGCGGACCGAGACTCGGTGGTGGGAGACAGGCAGGCAGGCAGGCAGACAGGCAGGCAGGACGGGGTGTGAAGGTTCCGAGGCGTCGAATAAACTCTATTTTATTCACGACTTTTTTATTTATTTATTTTTTTTAAAAAGAAACGTTTGTGGAAAGCGGTCATGTCTGTGAATATGGACGAACTCAGACATCAAGTCATGATCAACCAGTTTGTTTTGACGGCAGGCTGCGCCGCCGATCAGGCGAAGCAGCTCCTTCAAGCGGCCCACTGGCAGTTTGAGGTGAGTGTCAACGCTGGACTGTGAATTCACTGTGCGCACAAATGGCTTCTTCTTGTTCTTAACTCTCTGTTTAAACAGTGTTTATATATATCTGTGACCTCCCTTTGGCCATTTTCTTTTTGGGGAGGGGGGGGGGGGGGGGGTAGTACTGCCTCGCTACCATGCGCTCTCCCGATAGCTAACAGCAGCTAAGCTAAGCAGCACTGAGGACGTGGTGCTCCAGTCAATGGCCGGTTTTTGTTTACATTCCCACCAACAGGAATCCACTGTGTCATCACCGAGCTAGATGTTGTTAGCCACAGCCGCTGATAGGCTGACCCAGCCTTTTACAGAGCATCAAAAGCTGGACATTTGTTTTATGGTTTAATAGCAAGTCATAGAAAATGATCTTAAACTTTTATGGTGTGACGTGGAGAGATGGTCAGACAAGGCCCGTGTGATAACATGTCCTCATCACAGCAGAGATCACTCACAGATTATAAACTACTGGGGTTTGGCTTCGTCTGAAACACACAAGGTGATAAAAATGAACCCTCCCTGCTAGACGGGTTTTTCACTAATCCCTTAATCACATTTCCTGCATGAGAGGAGACTGGATCAGTCAAACAGTGGGAGAAGAAAACAAAATCTTACTGTGTTATTAATTTGTTTATTTTTGGGAGGGGGGGGAGGAGGGGTGTTTTACATAAAGAGAACAAGAGGCCAATCTCCCTGTTCTCAGAGCTAAATGGTGTGACATTGATCCTGTTCTGCCTCAAGATGAACATCTAATTTTAGCTGATCTTTTACATGCAGGGCTTTCTTGTGCAATAAAGCTGAAATAATGAGTAAATAAAAATGTTCTCCGGGTCTTCGGCTTTGTAGAGTTGGTCTGACAAACTCCACGTTTGTATTCCTTATTATGGAGAGATTAAACCGTACTTAGAGTTATCATTGCAGGGAAATTTGTAGTGTTTGATACATGTATTACTAATAAGTACAAACAGATTTGAACAGCTGTGATACAGGCTGTAATGGATAGTAAATTAGCCCTCACACCATCAAAAGTGCTTGTTTTTGCCCCTAACCAGTTCAGTGCCATTACAAGTGGGTTTCAGTATTCACAAATACACAAGATATTTTACTGGTAAATGTTTAGTTTGAAGTAGGGCTGGGCGATGTGGACCAAAACTCATATCTCGATATTGTTTAGCTGAATGGCGATACTCGATATGTATTTTATTAACAGTGAAAACACATGGAAAAATAAACTACCTGTTTGTGAATTTAAAAAGTAATATTATAAAATAAAAATGTTGCTTTAATACAATAAAAGAGAGAGAGGAGGAGGAGCAGGGTAAAGAGGAACAGACAGTCAGTCATCATCATGAGATGAGAAAAAAGTGACCTGGCACCTCTGTAACGTTATTTTAATGCAACTTAAACTATATCAATAATAACGATGTTGTCTGACCCTATATCTTGTTTGAAAATATATCGATATATCTTAAAAACTCGATATATTGCCCAGCTCTAGTTTGAAGCCAACACAACGGTTAAGAACACACACAGTAAAACAAGACACTGATTAAGGAAGCGTACAATCAGCAACGATGTTCTCTGAGGTCAAATGACTGTTTTTGTCAGTGAAGTCTGGCTGATTTGAAGAGAGTGAAGCAGACACCGTTTATCAAGAAGAAGAACAAAAAATCATCGTACTATGTTTAACATCAGAGTTCTGTTTCTGTCGGGATCCTCTTTAAGAAACATTCTCAGACACAAGAATAACAATCTGAGCCTCCAAACGGTAAAAAGAAGCCATTCTCAGTGAATGTATTTGCTCTGAAAGATTAAACATTGAAGCCATAACATCAGGTTTTTTTCAAGCTGTCTTCCAAGAGAAATTCCAAATATTTTGCTGAGGTTTAACACGGCTTCAATTCCCCTTGAAATCAAGAAAATGGCTGCAGGTTTGAACAAAACTTCAATAAAACATAAAGGGCAAGTCTGGACTTTCTTTTGCCACCTGACTGGTTGATGTAAGAGGAGAATATTCTTAATACAAAATGGCTCCCTTGCTCCAGCATCAGCGTGTTTGTAACGTATATAAAGCCTGGGGAGCAGCTGACTGACACCTGAAGAACTTGTCGCCTCCAGATGGTTCTGCTGCTCAGACCACTCCTCCATCTGCTTTTAGTGACCAATCTGTTGGGCCTGTGTCAGTGTCGGGCCGCAGCCTGGCCAGGTGGTTCATTAGGGGGGTGGAGAGAAGACTTGGCTGAACTCCTCTCAGGCGGTTGTCAATGTTTGAGCAGCTTGATTGAATCTGAAGTGTTGGACTATTTTTTTTTTTTCCCAGCCTTCAAAGACAACAAAGAGGAAAAGCTCAGACATTTGAAATCAAATGCTGCTGGTGATAAAAAAGGACTTTGGTTAATGGACTTTTAGCTACTTGAAAGGTCATTGGTGTGTTGTAAATCCTGGCTCTATTCGTACATAGTTTGGGGTCTAAGCATGACAAATCAGTACAAGAGTTTCCAGTTAATTTAATCAGCCAGCAGCAGTGAAACAGGCTGACATCGCTGATAAATAATCCAGTTGCACAAATTGGCCTTCTCAAAGTACGTCCACTATACGTGCTTGTTTTTGCCGCTGACAGTCAGAATTGAGAAATGTAATGACTGTTAGATTAAAACAAGTCATTTATGAGTCATATTATTAAAACCAGTTTGATATGACTGGATATTACCTGAAGGCAGGGTTCTGCAGAGGCATAGATAACATCATCGAGTGAAAAAAGTGTTTATTAGAAAGAAAACTTTCACAAATGTTGTTCTGTTATCGATATTTCAGGTGAAACATCCTTTGCTTAAATCCTCTCAACTGTGTACATTTAGCACTTTTCTTAATGACCTAATGTTTGACCCAAAACAACCAAACAATTATTTCCGATAATAACCAGAAAAAGTTATCGGTATTGAGACTGATAATAACTTTACTGCGGCCCCTTTTCATGGAAAATAACTGTTGCTGAAATGTTTTAATGATTGGAAACATCCAGTCTGTGTTTTTGTCCAAGACATGGACCCTGAGATTAATCCCTACCGACCCATAACCACAGATCCATTTATTTTTTTGGGAAGAGAAAACAAGTTCAACCTCTCTTTCTAGATTTTATTTATGGCTTGCAGTTTTCATATTGCGACAACTTCCCCAAAGTTAATTTTCACCACACCCAAATACTACAGAAACCAGAAGAAAAGAACAGGATACTGTGTTTTACACAAATAAAGGATGTATGAAAGCATATCATGGGGAAAAAACTGGAAATTTATTAATATTCTCTCAATGGACTTAAGTGTACTGTGATTGGCTAATAATATCAGCTCTGATGTGTCTGTGTGTGTCTGTGGTTAGGGAGAATAGGGTTGGTTGTGTTTTGTCTCCTCTCTTTGTGAGTGTGAACGTAGTAAACAGCCTGTTATTCATTTCCGTCGGACAGCAGTGGCCTGATTTCTTTCTGCTCTCTGGCTCGGGCTGCGAGCCGAGGCCAAAGGCGTCTCCTGAACTCAGTTCAGCAGTTACCCAGAGGCCTGTCACCCCATTCTAGGAAGACTTCAGAATGAATTTCACTTTTTGTTTAGTTATCACGGGGTTTGAAGAGTGACGACAGGACGATGGTGGTTTTTAGTGTCAGTGAGAAATCTGCTTTGTCGGCTGAGAACAATAGAAACGGTACTGTATCTAAACGGGGGTAGAGATTAGCAGGACAATTAAATATAATATGCAACAATGGCCCAGTGATTCTACAATAATAAATAGATACATTACAGTAGAATATCTGATGAGAGAGTACAAAGTTCCCCTTTTTAAAGATGACAGAATGCCACACTTACCATGCTTCATTTCTCAACTTCTTCTTTATTTTTGCTTTCTGACATTGACCTCGGTGTCTTCTTCTTCTTACCCTGCTGTCAACTTTGTTGGCCAACTAACTTGTGTGTGTGTGTTTAATTTGTTTCTTTAACGTGGCCCTAATACTCTTTCCTGTGATTCTAACTGTAACAAGAATATATTTAACTTTACGTTCGATTATTTGACAAACTAATATAAAAAAGATACTTCAAATTGCACCATGTCTAAAGTAGTCGACTAATCAGAAATATATTCAGTAATTCATTTTTACATCCGTTTAAGTTCCTTAAATCTACATAGTTTACTCTTTGCAGCTCTTGCACTTAATGTACAACGTGGTGAGTTAAAACACTTCCTTCATTTATGAATAACTACAAAACTATGTCTTCTCTAAGCTGCATTGTTTTGTCTCTGAGTTGTTACGTAACTTCAGAGGAAATGAACCATCCCTTGTAAAAACACGTCCTGTTAAGAGTCCTATGTTCACAGCACCAGGAAATGTTTAGTGACACTGTGACATCAGTGAGTGACGTTCACCAGACCTGCTTCTCAAAACTCGACTGAGACGAGACAAAGGAGTGAGGAGGTAACAACAGCAGCTCGGCAGCACTTTCTCACTTTGATATGTGTGTCACGTTGTACGCCCCACATTCCTGCACTGCTGCTGCTGTTGTCAAACAACCAGAGTGTGTGTGGGACGGGGTGGTGGGGGTGGGACCCACACATTCATTGAAGTGTTGGCATTAAGAGGCCTCCTCTGAGGGGGGGAGGAAACGAAATGAGGGTTTCGCTGAGCAGTAAAACAAGCTCACACTCTTATCTGATACTTTCTGTCCTGCTGTAAAAACATTACGAGCTTGTTCACTTCACGCTGCTCTGCTGAGCTTTCACTGATGTCCAAATAACCAGACGCGTCCTTGATCACGAAGTAGAAACAAGCCACATATTTACTCTTTACTGCTTTATCTCAGAACATTTAAAAATATTTGAGAAATTGAGCAAGGATGGGTGACATCTTTGTTTGGATTAGGAAACAGGACACATCTTAGCAGTATCTCGTTATTGTGCTGGAGAATCATTTTCTCCAGACGGCTCAAAGTGTCGTTTGTTTGTCGAGCCACAGCAGCAGGAAGAAGTTAATCAATGCAGCTATTCAGTTTAGTTTTTTTTTTTGTAGGCCTGTTCACTACTTTGGTTCATGAAGCCAACCAACGTGGGGATTGCTGGTCTCAGTGTCTAAGTAGCTTTAGTGTGTGAATGTTAAATGTGTTTCTGTTTTAGTTGGATTGGTCAAACTCATACATACGCTCCAACTAAAACAGGGCCTGCTCACTTTTAGTAGGAAGAACGTCGTCTCTCTCGTTCCAACTTGGGTTTTTTTGGTGGTGTGAGCCCTGGAAACGCACGATTGTAAACGCTGACCCCTAATTTCCACCTCCTCTGTGTGTGCACCGCGGTCCAGAGAACTGCAAGACAACGTGAGAATTGAGAGAAAACCGTGCTGCTGGCGTGCTCCTCAGACGGACCACGGCGCTCGAGGCAGAGAACCGGCGGTGCAGTGCGCGGAGCTGACGGACCGCAGCGTTGCACGCAGTATGTGGAAATTGGGGGGTAACGACATCTTTGGCCACATGCGTAAACTAGGATGTGGTATAAATGAATGTGTGCTTTACTGTAAGTAGCTTGAATGCAGGTGTTACTGTGTTCAAACAAAACACTGAGATCAAATCTATCAAAGGACGATAACAAGTTAATGCAAATGTTCATCCACACAGTGAAAGTTCAAATGTTACAGTTTGATCTTAAATCTTTTGTGTACTGAACACTTTGAGTCTACCCTGAAGGTGAGGGTCTGCAGAGTTCTTCGCTGACTCCCGTTGAGCCAGAGTGAGTGTCATAACCCTGTGTGGATGTTATTCTGGCTGGAAAGTGAAGGTGAAAAATGAGTTTGAAGCTGATTAAGTGGCTTCAAACTGGTTTTGTGCCAGCACCTTTTTATTAGTTGGAGACATGACGACGCTCAGTGTTTTCCGCGATGCACATGAATCACTCTACAGTCACATTCAGAGAATGTTTTGTTTTGGCTGCTTTGGTTATCGGCCTTTTGTTTCCATCTCTCAGAGGTCACAGGGTGTGCTTTTTTTTTTGCCCCCCCCCCCGCCGCCCCGTCCTTGGCTGTGTTCACAACAAAGGGGGAACTCAAACAAGAAGCCAACTCATTTCCTTGTTTGTGCAGCGAGGCAGCCACGCCACGCTGTTTACATTTTTTACAGCCGCTCGGTTTCTCTCAGTCAGTCAGCTATTTTAAATCTCCTGCGACAGAGACTCGGAGCTGTCAGGGTGCTAAGGACGACTATTTATGTCGCAGTTTTCGAAGAATATTTTGTGACTGTTAGGTTAGAAAATACATGAACATGTCCATTTGCCTTTTCGAGGTATAAACCAAAGAAAATAACGATCTCAAAGCTCCATTAAAAAAAATGACACAAGCTTATTGACAAGCTGATTATTTACCTCCAATCCACTTTGATCAAACTGCTTAAACTCAATCTGTATGGAAGAAAACTGTATGGCCGACCGATGGGTGATTCTGGGGGCCGATACCGATATATTGGCTGATATCTTTCTTAGATTGATCTTTGACCTTTAGAAATAGATCTACACATGCATTGTGTTGATCCCTTAAATACAGATATCAAACGCTTGTGGAAAAGATATGTAATGAAGACAAGATGGTCACTCAACTGGAAAGTAACTTCACATATGTGACACCGCTTGACAAGAGCGATAATGCTTTTTGTAATCTATGAAGAACCCTCTGCTGGTGAAAGAGAACCGCTAGTTTAATACAGTATTATTCAAATGAAATGCTATTTGACTGGTAAATAAATCTAGTAATATCGGCACATATCAGAGACAAAATTAGGTTATACAGAGAGTAACTTGATATGCTATCATCGGCTGATATTATCGGTCGGGCTCTATAAGGATGGCGTCCTTCAAATTTGAAAAAAGCAACAAAACACTGATGTATGTTTGAAAGAATCCCCAAATGAGTGTGTCAGTTAGGTCGTAGCTGATTTGAAATGGCCTCTTGGTGGTCAAGGGACCCTGTTTTAGATCCCAGTGTGGAGATAATAGTTTGAAACCCCCCCAGCTCACATGACCAGTTGTGTTGGCTGACCTGCGGCCCGACCATAAAGTTGGGGGGGGGGGGGGGGGGGGGGGGGGGATGGGTCAGCTCCTCCTCTCTGTGGTCAAAGGCAGACGGAGGAAAAATTTGACTCCTATACTTCCTTATGTTTTTAAATCTAAATAAATCACATGATTAAACACAATCTCTCTCTCTCTCTCTCTCTCTCTCTCTCTCTCTCTCTCTCTCTCTCTCTCTCTCTCTGTCTCTCTCTCTGTCTCTCTCTCTCTCTCTGTCTCTCTCTCTGTCTCGCTCTCTCTCTCTCTCTCTCTCTCTGTCTCTGTCTGCAGACGGCCTTAAGCTCCTTCTTCCAGGAGGCCAACATCCCCAGTCACCACCACCAGATGGTAAGTGCATTTGGTTCCTCTAGAAAAAAGAAAAAAAAAATGTATTAGACTTAAGACATGTGTGGCTGAGTGGAGGCTGACAGACTGAATCCCTTGAGCTGGGCGGAGGGGTGCATGCACCCACTGACCTACTGGGCTGAACGCTGAGTTTCAGACACACAGCTGGGATTCATGCACCACCAGGAATATCAGCAAGTTCAGCTATTTCTACACGAGGAAAGAAAAACAGATGCAGATGCTCAAAAGCCCGTCTAGTTTTCTGTTTTTTTTTTTTTTGTTGTTGAACGCTCTATATTCCCACACCCCATGAACCACCCACAGCTTCTTTCTGTCTGTTATCAATCAATCATTTTGTATAGAGCCAATTCATAACGAGTGTTTCCTCGAGACGCTTTACAAAAAAAAGCATACGGGATGATGATATGTAGGAAGGATTTCTCCTCGTGTTCCTGTTGTCCACACTTCCTTGCCGCTGAGGTGGTCGGAGGTCGGAGGTCGGACCACCTAGACACAGCGTCCTCAACAGAGCGCTGCCAATGTGACTCACTGCGTCACAACGCCATGCCTCACGGTGGAGCTTATGAAGTGAAGGAGGGAAATGTAAGAGGAGTCTTGACTGCCCAAAAAAGGAAGTTGAGAGCAGGGTAAAAGGTAAAGAAGAAGACAACAGGATGATGTCAGAGATTACAGGGTGAAGTGTGATAGAAGGTGAAACTTTTTAGGGGCCTTTTATAGTCTTCAGTATCAGAAATGATCGTTGTTGTGGGCTGCGTGTCTTATCATATCATATTTACCCGGCAATCTCCACTCCGACTTTATGATCACTGGAAACTCTTCACAGTTTGATCCCACACACGGCGAGCGTGTCCTCCTCTGACTTCACTTATTTTTAAGTGTCCATCTGCTATAGCAGGGCGTGTGCTGACATGATCGCCGTTAAATATCTAATTGCAACCCTGTAAGACAATAATTACAGACTCATGAGGAGGATTCACTTCACAAAACTGAAAGAATAATTGTTCTGTTGCTGTGCAGACTTGTGTCATCGTACACACACACACACACTCACACACACAGAGCTGTCTGTGTCCTTGGCTCGTTGCTGCTTATGCAATCCTGTTTCTTAACTGTGCGTGTCTGAAAACTCTTAACCAACCACGCTGCATCCTGGGATCTGTCCCATCCTGATCACGCAGCAGCCGCATGTCGACATAGCCAGTGGTTTTTAGCCAGCGTGACCTCCTCGGGCTGCTCTTGTGTTGGTAAAGAAAAAAAAGGCCTCCCTGTGTTTCTGCGTGAAGCTTGTTGGAGCTTGAAAGAAGCAAGGGGAGTGTGTGTGTGTGTGTGTGTGTGTGTGTGTGTGTGTGTGTGTGTGTGTGTGTGTGTGTGAGAGAGAGAGAGAGAGAGAGAGAGAGAGAGAGGCGGTGGCTAGGCTTTGTTATTATTTTGGGTGCAGCGCGGTGACATCATTCCCTTCAAGGCCTCGCAGTGTGTGTGTGTGTGTGTGTGTGTGTGTGTGTGTGTGTGTAGGTCTGAAAGAGGGAGGGGAGCAACCATACACAAGAGCCATTCCATCCCCCCCTCCTCCTTAAACTGTCCCAACATGGCTCCGGGGATCTTCATGGAGCCATGTTGGGACAGCATGGAGGAGAAGGAAGTGAGTGTAGCAGCAAGAAAAAGCTCTCAATTAAATACTCAGAACAAGTTAGTCACTGCTTTCTGCTCTGCCACAAAGACAGAGAGAGAGGAGGGGTCTGAAAAAAACAAACAAAAAACTCACCCAGAGAAGTTTGTATTAAACAGCACCAGGAATGAACTGTTTGAGGAAAGACTGAAGAGAGTTGAGTCTGGTTTGTTGTGGTGGAATCATAGACGGTGATCAAGGAGTGGATGTTGTCACGGTGACATTATTTACTGGTCATTTTAAAACCTTAATTTAGGTATTTTGGCTGTTAGGGCTGTTCCTAGGCGACTAATTCCCATGTTAAATTGAGACTAACGGACTAGTCTAAAGGTAAACACGCAGAAAACAGTTAAATTTAGCATAATTAATTTAAAATAGTCTAAAACTTCCCTTCACATTACATTAATTCATGTCATAAACAACGCCCCCACAAGGAGTCATGAAGTAGTGACAAGGTGAGTCAAATTGTAGCACACTAGTTGGGACAACAATAGATGGCCGTGTTTATATTTGTTTAATATCAGAATAATGTGAAAAACATCATTTGGGTGCTTATTTCATACAACCAGAAATGTCTGCAGGTCACCTTGGTAGAAACTTGAAAGGTAACTGCGCCCTGACACCATTATTTTCAGATTATTCACCACGATTTTAGGAACAAGATTGAGCCGATTAAACTGAGGTCGACTTCTTGTGAGCGGCCTGTAGCTTTAACACAAACAAAGATGAAGAGATAATATGAAGAGATAAACACTACAAATAAACAGAAACCGATGATGACGCCTTGAATGAAGTGCGAGTCGTTATTTTTTTTTTGGGTTGATCCAGGCTCTGACAACATTGTGACTCAAGTGGAGAACCGGTTCTGTGGCATGTTGGGAGTTGATGCGTGAGGGTCATGTGTTTTACTGTGTTATGTGTGTGTTTGGTACACGTCGTTCTCTCCCCGTGGCCTGACAAACGCTCATGAGAGGTGTTATTGTTTGTAAGGCACACAGAGATCCAGCCAGAACACCGGCGCTCCCCGAGGAGCCGAGCAAGCCCTGAGACATAAACGTCCCTGTTCACTCGAATCCTCAGTGAGTCACGTGTTGATGTCGCAGACGGCATGTCGGTGAAGTTGTGATAATTTCACAAACGGTGTCAATCACATCCGGTATGAGAGTTTGCTTTAGTTGCTGTTTTATAATCACAAAAGATTCAAACATATTCCCTATTTTTTTGTTTTTCTGCACTTCTTAATTTATCCCTTATATTCATTCAATAAGAAAATATATATATATTTTTTAAATCAAACTTATTACAAAGAATCACAAGCAGACAGTCACAATATGAACAGAATCAGGACGGCTGAATAAATAGAGATGCATTTACTGCACTAAATAAATAAAAGCAGTTCTTGTCTCTTAGCGTGGTGCAGATGTAGTTAAAAAAAAAAAAGCTTTTTGGGGGTTTATTGAGGACTCGGGAGGGACATGTTGCAAAAGCAGTTATTATGTAAAACCTTGAAGAACGGCAGAGACAGAAACGGACTCACAGCTAAATGTGATGTCTTTAATATTTAATCATCTACTGCAACACTGAACAGAGTGATCAAACACAACTTTTTTATTAAAACTTCATTTTGAATGTGAAATTATAAAACAAGACCTCACTCTGGTCCAAACAGACATCCATGTTATTCCTAAGACTCCATCTTGGACTTGAGGAAACTGCTTTTAGACATTTTTCAGTCAACTTTTCACAAACCAAACAACGAATCGGTGTGAAGATGAATTGATGATGAATAACTGTCCATAGTTGAAGCTCTATAAGCGAACACAAAGTGCAGAAGGTCGACTAGTGGGTCTGAATTAGTGTTTTTGATGTGAACAGAAACTGGTGACACGTGTGTGTTTGTGTTTGTGTGTGTGTGTGTGTTTTTGTGGTTGTTTGTGCAAATGTCTGAATGTGTTTGGTGTAAATATAGCAAACCTCCTGTTGCACAGCTGAGAGGGCACCCCACCCAACCCCTTCCCACCCATCCTCTATTTCTGCCTGCTACCTGATCTGTGCGTGTGTGTGTGTGTGTGCGTGTGCGTGTGCGTGTGCGTGTGCGTTCTCACTGAAGACTTTTGGCATTTAGCAGTGTATCACAGCTCCTCAGTCTGATCAAGGCCACACTGTTTTGAACCTTCTCCATGTTAACAAATGAATCCTACTCCTCAGTAGTTTCATGTCACAAACCTTTAGTTAAATAAAGTTTCCTGATTTAACAGAGGAGACATCTGAGCCGATGATCAGTAAACAAGCCTGAGCTGTTACACACCAATCTTAGATATTTGACCCTCCCATGTATTTATTATTTAGATTTATTTTGGGGGCTTTTATGAACAGTGGATATAGAATGACATGCAGGACGTGCCTCAGGCTTTGAGGACGATCGCCCCCCGCGTATGTGGCAAGACCTAACCGCTAGCCCATGGGCGCCCCGGATATTTGACTCTTTTTAGAGACTTGATTTTGCAGACATGTTTAAATTGATACTCGGCGTGTTTTGAAATGTGATACCTGGTCACGTCACAGGATTTCTCAACCAGGGCCGAGTTCCTGGAAGAGTGAAGAAGGAGTAAAGACGAGTTCAGTTCAGTTCTTGATTTAGGGTCAAGCGGATAAATAAAGAAGGAGAAGTCCTGAGTGAAGCTCTGCCTCAGTTCTGTTTATGTTTACACTGAACTGGTTTGATTGATACACACACACACACACACACACACCCTACACACCCTGAGGCAAGCGTTTGGCCTACACATGAACTCTCGGCGCTCATAGTTGTGTTTGTAAATCATTTAAACTTGCATATCCCCCTCTGTTCATTCGTTTAATATGTCCAGCTCTTTGCAGCAAGTGATTCAGAGTCCGATAACTTTCCGAATGTTGAGTTTGTACAGAAAATGTCTCACAGGTCACATTTCTTCTTCTTTGAATTACCTTCTCTTTTGAATTCTGTATCAGTTGTACATACTCTACAGCAGCTTGGGCTTTAATTGGCTCAAATCTGGCATCATGGTTCAATGGTTACAATTCAATATACTGTGATACCATTATCTATGGAAGCCCAAAGTGGACACTTTATACACTATATATGTTTTTTTTGTGTTTGACAAAATGGTAATTTCCCAGTTTCCTTCAAGTTTTGATTTATTTATCTCGTAGAGTGTAGGAAAACCATAAAGTGGTTCTTGCTGTTAACTTCTCTCTCTCTCTCTTCCTCAGATGTGTACTCCCCGAAACACTCCCGCCACGCCGCCGAACTTCCCGGACGCCATCACCATGTTCTCCAAGCTGCGGGCGTCGGACTGCAGCTCCAGCGGGCCCTCCCAGGTCTCGATGGCGGGCTCTCCCCCGGCTGCCTCCTCCACGTCAGGTTTCGGCTCCTTCTGGGCCTCCTCGCCGCCCAGCCACCAGCCCGCGTGGCTGCCGCCGTCGTCGCCCACGGGCCACCACATGCACCATCACCACTACCACCACCATCACATGCAACAGACTCCCATGTGGCCGCCCGTCTCTCAGCCCAGCGGCGCCCAGCAGCCCCCCGTTGTGTCGGCTCTCCACGGCCAAAGATGAGACTGAGCGTTGGGCTGCAGGGAGGGGGGGGCCGGACGGGGCGGGACGGGGCGAAGGGGGGCTGGTCGCTGGTTCAAGTGTAGCTGAATGAATCTGTTTTATTGCATATGGGGAGTCTGGGGTTCGTATGTGAAATGAGAGGACATTGAAAAAGACAGAGACTCGCTGGCTTCCTCTCTTGTTTTTCTTTTTTTCTAAAGTGAAGACGAGCAGTTTGGACTCTTTCCCTCTCTGCCTTCATCACACGTCAGCAAACCACGAACAGGAAAACTTTCTATTGTCACCAAAAGGAAACGTGCCCAGCACTCACCGAGGAGAGGAGCCTCGTTAACCAATCAGACTGCTTTGTGATCTTTTTCTTCTTCTGAGAAACGTTTGTTTTCACGGGGCGGTGGGGGGGAGGAGGAAGTCGGCAATAACCAGCAGATAAAAGAGACGCTCAGGCGTGAAATTGCTCAGACAAAGTTTTTTCTTTCAGTCGGATACGGGACGGGAACAGATCGAAGGAGGATCATCGACGCTGTAGCCAGAAAGCGGAGCCATCAAACGCCTCACACAGGAGAAATTCACCGAGACGGAGGCTCTGACCGCAGGTGTTACTTTACAAACAGCAACAAACAAAAACAAACAAAAACAAACAAAAACACTCCTAATGTTGGTTTATGACACTTCCAACTGATCTCAAGGTATCTCCAGGATCTCTTAAACGAATATGGCTGCTGGATAGGACGTCACTGTATCATCTGCTTCTATTAGTATGAGATGACATTAGGTTTTTAGAATGAATTATTCTTTTTAAAAAGGCAGTTACTGTCTTTTTTAAAAAAAAATTTTTAACAAAATTAATGATAACTTAGCGATAGGGCAGAAATATCCAATAAATGATTTCCTTTTTAAACACATGAAGAGAGCGATGTCTGAAACTTCAGAGTGGATTTCAGGATCATTAACAATTTCATTTTTTATTTTTTTTACTCAGATCATTTTATTCGACAGTCCTCATGTTGTGGATGAAAAAGTGACTCGGCTAACACTGACCTCATGCCTAACGATACTGAAACAGACTTGTTGTTTCCGACAACCTGAAAAGAAATTCAATCGAATGTATTTCCAGACGGTTTGAAGAGCGTCTAAGAAGTCTGTGAATACCTTGAGAACAGCAGGAAGTATTTTAACCCTGACATATTTATCAAGTGAATTTATGAGCACAGACCGGTGTTTGGTTGGACGGACGCTTAAGAATGTGAAGTGAGGATGTGATGGATGACTTTAGAAGACGTTTGCAATAATTTGGTTATTTGAAAGACTGTAATAATGAACTGATTTTGCCTGGAGACTTTTTATGTGAGAGACGCCGCCGTGTTCACTCAGCAGGAGGAGTCTTTCATGGTCCTGATCACTCCAGCGAAGAGCCAAGGATTGATCTTCTGCTCAGTTTGACATTAAGAGGCAGGTTTTTGTAAATACAAACTGCAGAAAATTGATGAACTCACAACAACAAAAACATGCATCTTGATCAGAGAGTGTCGGGATGCATTAGCCTCGTCTGTGTCTGTGGAGGAGGGGACTCGAGGCCAACTCAGTGATTTTCCACACAACCTGTCAAGACACTCAACCACTCCTACCTCTGTGTGTCTGAATGTATTCTCTGCTGCACACACAGACCGGAGCAGAGGGGTCTAAAGACTCAACAGCAGAACTTGCAAAAATGATTGTTCAAAACCACCACCACCACCACCGAAAAAAACAACAACCCTCGATGTCCTCTCCACACGTTGATTAGTCTCATGTTTACACGCTCACTTCAACATTAAGAGGAGGTTGTGTTCGTCAGGGTGCGATGGATGCAGAGAGAGAGAAGATGTGGGTTTTTGCAGACAATCAAACCGTTCTCTTCCGTTTGGATTTTACTGGCCCGCTCTTCCTTCTCACACCGGCTCACTTCAAAGTTGTCATTATGTGTTCTGATCCAATCCAGCAGCCTCATGAAAAATAGATTTGAATATCTGATGCAGGAATTTAACAAACATGATCTCATGATGTAAAGTGTGAGACAGGGTCCGAAGTTAAGGCCATGTTAACTCGCCGCCGCTCTCTGATTTAAAGGGCCACGCCTTTTGTTTTTGCAAGTTGAATGACTAGAATACTTTAACGTTTTTTCAACCACCCAAATTGCAAGATATTTAGATTGTTTTTTTGTTTTTTTTTCAGGCTTTTGGAGCTTGAGGGTGAGTCAGTTTAAGTCTTCACTACCTCAGCGACGTGACTCATCAGTTACATGTTTGTCTGAAACATGAGACAGCAGTGAAAGTACTCTAATTAAGTCGCCACCAAAAGCACCGATGTTTACTTAAACTATTGTGTTTTTCGTTGCTGTGGTATCGATACCATTTGATTCTTCGGATCAGGTCGGGGTTATCAATTCCCGTATTAGAAACAAAGCAGCATGGAAAGAAAGAGTAAACATTATAAACCGAGCAAAAAGCTCCGGTGTGGCTCCTTTAAATCAGAAAACGAGTGTGATGAAATGAGACTTTTCTATTGCAGTGTCCTGAGGGTGGAACTTTCCTTTGAGTTTGCAGACAAGTTGAGACAAATGTTAGAAATGCGCAGAACACCTTCCAGGTTTGTTTTGGATCTGTTCTCTGCTGTGTGGGTATAACAAGCACGCTTCCTGTCGACTGGATTACAGGCTCTGCTTTGAAAAATGAGAGATATGTTGCTTTTTAAAAAAAAAAAATTGTTTTATAACCAGACTTTTAACATCTTACAACTACAGATGATGTGTCTCCGCCATCCATGAGGTTTTTAAAAAGCGGTTAATGTTTTCTTTTTTCAAACCTCCCATTCAACACTTACTTTGCTCTGACACGTGGATGACGGTCTCTCTCTTTCTCCGAAATTCTCTCTGTTCACTATTTTATAGAGATTTCTTTTCAGTACTTTGTGTTCATTTCCTCTGTTGAAATTTGTATTTATATGTTTAATAAAACAATGTATGATCTGCTACTCCCTGTGGGCGCATCTCTGTCGGCTGCATCATCACTATTGATTTGTTTTTTTGTGCACATGTCCACACACGCCCGTGGACTAAAAGAGAGAAAGACGGATTGAAAGAGAAAGTGTGGATTCTCTTCAGTCACAGAACGATTTCAGTGGAATAAAAAGCTGCCAAAAACAAAATGCAACCTCATTTCCCAGACAAGTCCGTTCACAATCGCTGAGACTCCGTACTCGATTGAACAGCGTAAAGACAACGTATCAAATGTTGAAGACTTTTCCGTGTTAATGGAGAAAACAATAAGTCCATTTCAAATTTCATGCCAGCAACATGTTTTAAAAAAAAAAAAAAAGACGTGAAAGGTTGAAACAGCCGGTCAGTGGTGGTCTGGATTTAAAATCTGGAGTCCGCCTGGTCCCTGACCGAGACAAGGCAGAGTAGTTTTGATTCCGAGGCGGGGCCAAGACCAATTTTGAGTGCTGCAACACTAATGTGACAACTTTCAAATAAACCCACTTCAGTTCCAGGCAAACCGTAGTAGATCATTAGTCATAAAACCAAACTTCTTCGAGTTGTGACCGCATGTCAGAGTAAGTTCACGCACTACTTTCATCTTTACTCATCAAAGAGTCCTTCCTGCTCTCAGTCTGATGTTTCTGTGAACAGGATGTACACTTCTGCTTCAGAGTGATACGTTTCCTGTCATGATGCAACCCCCCCCCCCCCTCCAAAAAAAGGTTGAGGACACACGTGGGGGGAGTTTGAGTACTTCTATATTATATATATACTATATATTCACTGCATGCATCTTTTCAACAGGGCTGTACTTGATGATACAGCAACATTTTATAACCAATATCAGTCTGAATCATGTTCTTCCTCTTGTGTTTTAGAGCTCCATGTCGTCAAAGAGTATTTATGACATGAATGAGCCACGCTGTTGAACTCAGTGACATGTGACTTCATTACCATAAACACACACACACACCAGAGTCTATGTGGACTGAATCCCAAACACACCGTTCTGCTGCGGCTGCTCTAAATACTCACTACAGCACATGTCGATTCATCAAAAAGCAACGTTTCCTGCAGGTAGAAGGAGTTTCGGTGATAGTCAGGAGCTAAAAACATTTACTCAACAACTATAATCAAGTGCAGATTTTAAGGTACTTCCTTTTCAGTCTGTCTAAAGATAACGCAGAGTCAGCCGCGATGACACAAACCAACAGTCAGGTTATGATAGTTTCAAGCAACAGACTTCAGCTAAATCGTTTATGTGACATTTGTGTGACTTCTCAAACATGTTAGCTCTTTGTAAAGCAGGGACAGCATGCACTTTATGGAGAACTGATCCCTGTATACTTTGAGTCCATTTCCTCAAAAGAAAACCTCAGGAAAAAGTTAATTTTGATTGCTAGTTTTTATTCCAGAAACCCCCTGGACAGAGCTCAGCATGGAGCCGAGCGCTTCATGGAGTCGGGAGTCAAAAGTGTCCCGAGCGGCTGACCTTGGTGCCGTGTGTGTGAAGAAGAGGTGAGCCGTTTGCCATCTCCGGGCAAACCGAGTGCTCGGGATACGGAGAGCACCTGACTTTGTCTACAAGAAAATAAATAAACAAAGGGTGACAAAGGTTAGCAGCGGGCAGCACAGACCCCACCTTGACATTTCCAAAATACACCGTAGCACATTTGTGCTCATCAATCAGTGTGAAGGGCAAAGTGAAGGAAGCAGGTTTGAAGTCCTGATTCACATAAACCTTCAAGGCCTTTGGTTTTTGTTTTGTCGGGTTCAAGGCTGAGAGAGCTGACGACGTGGGAGCTAAAACTGCTGCGAGCTCGTAACTATATGATAATATTAAAATAGAAATACTGATTCATACAGACACCTGAGAGTGAATGATGACAGAACATTTCTACAAACTACTTGAAATAACTGTAAAAATGTCCCAGCAAGAAAATGGGTCCAGCTGCCTTCTACAGAGTCTAATGCTGAGGTATTTACAAAAACAGTTACCCTCCTCACTCGCCCTCAAACACTGATTTATTGTTTATTCATTTTCCTTTTTAGGACTCTCTCATTGTTTAATGTATGACGCCTTTGGCCTCACTTTGGTTATTCTGCATGTTTACATTCACTTAAAGACATTTCCCGTCAGGACAGAGTGACATGTCTTCAGTTCAAATAAAAAAAAAATAAAAAAAATCACCTTTGGTAAAGCTTGTGGGTCTTTTAGCTTCAGAGTTTCTGCTGGCAGGTTTGTTCAGGCCTTCTTTGTAAACACGGCTGTTACATCTGACAGCGACATCCTGCTCTGACTACAGACACACACACACACACACACACACACACACACACACACACACACACACACACACACACACACACACACACACACACACACACACACACACACACACACACACACACACACACACACACACACACAGTCTTTACACACTCAAAAATGAGTTATAAAATAAATAAATAAACAAATAAACTTCAGGATTTCCACTGATGAACAAACGTCTATGAACCATTTTCCCGGACGTTCAGTGACTGTTGGTGGTTTTGAACTCAGGTCCAGTAAGAGCAACACAAACCTCATCAGCAGAGAAGTTTTGTCGCGCTCTGGCTCTTGCATTTCTCATTTTCTTCAGATTTTCAAACATCATGGCGCGGGTTATGATCGTGCCTCTCCCCCCGCAGCTCCTCGACACGGCCAGGTAACCGTAGTCTTTCATCTCCGAGAAATGTTTGCTGTTTGATCAGAGAGAGAAAACATCGACATGAGAAACAACTGAGAATCTATGAGTGCAGAGTTTTGATTTGACTAAGATCATAAGGATGGAGAAAGGCCGTCTTATATTCATGGACTGAATATTCACAGGAGTAGATATGTTATTGTAAAATGCTGTGTTGTTAAATCTGCTCTCATTTATCATTCCAAAATGACTTCTGCTTCTCCTTATCTACTGCTGCAAATACTGATTATCCAACAGTCATTAATGCAGTGTAGTCATTAGAGCCCGACCGATTAATAAAAGTGAAAGTGTGACTTTGCTGTTTTTAAGCCTTAGTTTGCAAATCAAATAATTTTTTTGACACAGACCAAAACCGAAGAGATCAAGATAGCATTAGAATCGAAACTGCCAATGAGATAAAATAATTGTTGTGTCAATAAGACAAAGCTGCTGCACAGATAATGACTAATACTCTCACAGTTTAAGCTGTCTTGTGCCCCCTGCTGGTGAACAGAAGAAAAAAAAATCCCATAAACTGAAAGATGGAGAAGCGCTGATCTCACCTTCTGTTGTTCTGACGAAACTTCTCCTGAGGCTTAACTGCAAACGGCCAGATGGACTTGTGTGAGGGGGGACTGGTCAAGAACGGCGGGTCCACCAAAGTCCTTTTAAATGGTCAAGGAAATGACACAAGCACCCAGGAGAAGAAGATTAATAGAGCGAGGTGATTAAGAATTTAGAATATAGAGCGGTGTAATCTTTCGTTTTCAGTGTTGACTCACGGTGCGAGGCTGTTTCTGACGACAGGTCGGTCACAGGAGAGGCAGTGAAACCTGTCCACAAGTTGTCTGGAGAGAAACACAAAGAAACATCCTACAGCTGACTGAACATACTATTTTACAGCGAGAAATGCAAAGAATGAAGTGGGCAGGTTTGATTTGGATATGGCAGGATTAGCCATTTCCTGTAAACATAGTGTTTGGAGTTTCATAAGATGGACCAGATTGACCAAATTTAGTTTATAACTGGTTTAAGTTGAAGCTGAAGACACAGAAGTGCACATAACTGCAGTTCCCTGAGTGTCCACCAGAAGCTGGCTCCAAAAATAAAAAAAATCCAAAGTGCCCAGTCTGCTGTGTGTTGACAGTCTGATAAGAAAAAAAAATAACGTTAAACTTAATACCCACTTTTTCAAAGCAGCAGCGTCATCCAGGTCGGGAGCTTCCTGAGCCTGCAGCTTCTCATTGATTTTGTTCCAGCGATCTTCCAGCTCTGTCTTCAAGGGGTCAAACTCAATCCGGTTCAGCTGGAGTCAAAGCACAGGTCACACATCGTGTCACAGGGAGTCACACAGATCCACTGGATGCTGCTGTGTGAACAGTTTTTTTGTTTTACCTTAAACTCCATCTCTGTGGAGAGTCTTTTGATGACTTTATGCCAGTCCTGCTCCTGGCCTGACACCTTGTTGAGCAGCTCGTGAAACAGCGCGTTGAGCTGCTCTGTCTCAGAGTCAAACTGCAGGCGGCTCACTTTGCTGTCCAGAGCAGATTTATCGGTGGTCTGCAAGTGTGAAAAACAAAAAGAGTGAAGGAGTTAAGGGGGAGCATTATCTCAAAATCTCAACGTTCTTTTAGACTCGTCTTAGAAGTTTACACCAGGAGATTCTGTCTGTAAGCCATTACCAATAAATGATAATCCTACAACCTGTTCAACAGAACGTTAATGCTGCTGAAGCTAAAAGAGATATGTTTTTTTGCACACATTTGCATGAACCCTCTCATCCAGCAGTATTTATTTTATTTAATAAATTAAAAATGAATCCACTTACAATTACACTCTGGACCATCAGCTTGTCGGCCTTCTTCTCCCCGAGCTCATCAGTCACTTTGCTCAGTTCCTTTAAAAGAGAGATATCAGACTTCTGTTAACACGACAAGAGAGAGGAAGAAAATGTGACAAAGCTTTGTTTGTGTGCCTGTTCTCAGAGGTCAAAACGGATGGTAAGCACACAGATTGTATTACATATTATATCATCTTAAAAGGTGTTAACACAGTTAAAGCAATCACACAAACATTTATAACATAACCACATCATCTGTAAAGAACGTGACCGGAATTATGGATCGAAATGAAACAAACATCTCTAGATACAGTCATACAGTTTTATTCCTATCACTGTAGTTATAAATGATAGAGACAAAGAGAAAGGAGGAAAAACAGGAAGACATGCTGAAGGTTGTGTGTTTGTGTGTGCACCTCGATGTGGCTCTGTTTCTGTTTGTTGTCCACTTGCAGACACGTGGTGGTCTCGTGCAGTTTTTCACACTCGGCTTGAAGCTGCAGGATCTCCTCCTGCAGGCCGCTCACCAGCTCCATAATCTGGATACACATACACACAAATACACACAAAACACAAAAACCCACACATAAGATCATTAATATCGCATTGACGTCTCATGGTGTACTGAAATTGAAACAGGTTTTGTTAAAAGGTTTTCCTCGCTGAATGAAACTGCTCTGAGGTGAACCTAAACTCTCTCTTTGTGCTAACTTGGCTTGCCTCTCCCTCTTGCAGCGTCCCTGCTCTGTCCTCAGTTTGTTCCTGTTTTGGCTGCCAGTTCACTGAGTCCTGCTGCTGCTGCTCACACTGGAGGTTGATGGAGTACTGATCTGTCAAGGACAGCATCAGGTTCTCCAACCTGCCCTGCAGGACGTCCAGCTGAGCCGAGAGTGCGGGGGGAAAAGGGCAAAGGTCTGAGATAAAACTGTAAAACTGATCCTGGACTCTTTAGAAAACTGGAAATTCTCTCCATGAAGGTTTGTAAGATTCTACATGGGCTCAGGCCTTTTTCGACTTCAATATATGACAGTGATGTTTGGACATTTTTCCATTTGTTTGTGTTTTCTGTCTGACCCTCAGTAACACGTCTCTCTGTCTGACCTGATGTTGTAGATGTTTCTGTGGCCTGCTCTCCTCAATTAAAGCCTGCCTAGCCTTCAGCTGCTTCATGTCCACCTCCAGTTTGTTCACAGACTTCCTGCACACAACGAATATTCAAGAACAGACCTTCATCTGAAATGATTTCATATTCACAACAGGCTAAAAGTCAATGTAACACAAAGAGGACACCCAACCAAAGCTCCTGATCAACAGGACAGTGTTCACACATGGAGCTCTGGAGTTTTGTGCATGTGTGAAAAGGCTTTCTGTTACTGTATTTATATACTCTACAGGTTTCTCTCTCTTTCTACCTGACACTATTTACCTGACGTAGGATATTTGCTGTTTGAGCTCATGATAGGCTTTGCTGTCTGGATCCACACTCCCTGAAGCTGAATCTGACCTCGTTGGTTTCATAATCATCTCCTCCAAAGCGTCCAGCTTCGGACAGAGACGTGACATCATCAGAACAAGAAGCAGACTGCAGTACTGTGATGTGTGTGTGTGTGTGTGTGTGTGTGTGTGTGTGTGTGTGTGTGTGTGTGTGTGTGTGTGTGTGTGTGTGTCGGTGCTCATGGATTGTCTTCTGGACAGAACTTTCTGCCTCTTGTAAAGGTTTTTTTTTTTTTTTTTCTCACCCACCTTTTCCCGGTCGCTCATCAGGCCGTCTATCAAAGCTCTCTGCTGGTTCAGCTGATCCGTCAGGTTTTTTGATACATCCACTGAACCTAAATGTACAACATGAACCATTAAGTCAAAACAGGGGTGACAAACATTCAGGGGTTACCTCCTGCAAAATGAAGTGAATTACCTTTAATTCACAAAGTTACCTTTGTTGTCGATGAGCTCTCTGAGGTGCGTCAGCTGCGATTTGTCCACCTTTCCTTCTTTCAGCGCTGTAACAAGAGCTTCCAGTTTACTGAACCTCGCCATCAGTTTTCTCAGACTCAACACGGCCTCTGCTGTCTCAGGGTCTGAGCCACTGGTGTTCGGCGACAGCGGCGGACCAGCGGGAGATCGGCCTGCGTCAGGGTAGGTGTGCACCTCTTCTTCTTCGAGAGTCTGTCCAAACATCGATGGAGAGCGAGGAGGTGATGGTGTGTGTGAGGGTTCATGTGTGGATGGATCTTCAAGTCCTGAATTTACAAGGTCCTTTAAAAAAAAAATGCAGAGTCTTTGTTAGCAACAGGACGTTTGTTGATGCCTCTCACACATTTAATTACACTGAACTATCAGACTTTACTGACACGTCCTCAGAATCGTTCAAACTCATAATCCAATATGTAGATATCTTACAGATTGGACCTTTAAACATGTAAGCAGTAAGACGCATACATGACTCCGGAAAGAGCTTTTCAATATAATGCTGAAACCAATGTTGTAGCACATGTGAAACAGGAGGAGATAGGAGCCTAAAAACACTGAAAACGACAACAAAAAAGAGAGAAATAACCTGGGGTTGAGAGCCGTTGCCAGTTCTCACACTTAGAAAAGTGAAAGAAAAAAAAGTGATGCGGTTTTGAACCACTGATACATCAAAACGAGACATTTTGGATGCTGATTTCTGATCAAAGAAATTAGAGATTTAGCATTTCTATAATTCACTTTCAGCCACCTGAGAAATCATCATTGTAACACATGCAACAAAGTCAGTGCAGATCAGGAGTTTCCTTATAAGGTCTGTCAGTTTGTTTTCTTACTTCCTGAAGGCCTTCCCTCCCAGGGAGCATGATGTTCCAGGTCACACTCTTAAACACCTTAGCAAGGTCTGGTGAACTCTGAAATGTGTCCCTCAAGGATCTCTGTCACAGGAAGAACACGAGAAATTAAAAAAGTATGATTTTTTTATTCTTTGGAAATAGATCCTTGGGAAAAAAAAGAAACGTTTCATGTATCCATGAGCAATCAAGAGAATCCTTAACATTTGAGGAGTAAAGTTAATCCTCTCTTCCACACGCTCACCAAAGTTTCCTCCAGGGCGTCCACACGATGGCAGTACTTCTCCACAGTGACCATCTCAGCTTGAGCAACGACCACCTGGACACAGCAAAGAGCCAATGAAACCCTGCAAGAGTGTCACCTGCCCTTCACATTTCAAATGACTTTCATCCCCATTTCCATCACTTTCACAGTCTATTATAAGTGACATTTAACCACTCAAATCTCCACAGTGTAGTCAAATGAAGCTGTCACCAACTAGTGTTAACAGAGTAAATGGATTGAAAGAAAACTTTTTTTCTCACTGCCATATGCATTTTAAACAAGGCTAGATCAACACTCCTTTTTAAAGTGCCGTGCAAATGTGCTTTAACTAATTTATGGAACTTTTGGTGTGATTTTTACTCGACACAAGAAAAGGGAACAAACAAAAATGCTGCTGAGTGCTTCGGGAGTCCACAAGTTGTAAAAAAAACAAAACAGTAATGAGATAATATATGTTCAGGAACCTTCAGGTTGTATGAAGGCACTAAATAATCATTCCCTTCTAACAATCTCACCTTCTGTTGGTGGCAGAGCTCCTTCATCTCCCCCAACTGATCATCACTCTGCTGGTTGAGCTCCTGAATAAACGTCATGTCCTAAACGACAACAAGAGAACGACACTTAATATCAGTCATTGGTTACACATCTTGGATTGCTTCATTGAAATGTTGATATCAGATGTATTCAAGTCAAACGACTCAGTTTGGAGTGCACTGAGTAGAGAAACTGATGTTCCCCAACAGTGTGAACTAAAAAGATGTCTCAGGAAAACGTCTCCACCGGTGCAACCGTGTGCCCTTTGACCCCAGTGAAAGCAAACAGGACTTTTAACAGAAGCTGACAAAGAGGGTGAAGCAAAGTCCAGAGATTACAGACGAGCCTAATCCAGATGTTACACAAATTGTCTCCCAGCTTCTATCTCAGGCTGAAAAAAATAAATAAAAATCCCTTTCTTCCTTTCAGGGTGTTTACATTGCCTGTGAGACAGTTTGTTGTCAGAGTAAAGATTTGCATTTCTTTGTTCTGCGTAAACTATCAGCAGAATGTGTGTCTGTGTGAGTGAGTGGACATTCCTGAGCTGCAGGTGAGTTGGTGTTTAACCTGGGTCAAACGTGCCAGGACATGAAATAATGCAGAGCGACCCCACAGAGCTCCACTGATAGACTGAATGACTAACAGCTGGTTAAAGAGTCCAGCTACACGCCATGATTACAATTAATATGGTCTCGTACTGACCGCCGGGATAGTTTTCATGCAGCTGCACTTGAACAATTATTAAATATCAGGGCCGAATAATCGTTGGGCTCTAGTTCTGACCCCAGTGACATGTGGCATGTACCCCCTTCAGTCACTGCAGGGCAGGTGGGACAGGGCATTCCAGGTCACCTCATCACAGTTGAGTCAGCGGATACAGCAGGTGACCTGAATGGTGCCTGAAGAGGACATGAATGATTCAGATGCATCATCGCCTGCACCTGCTCGACGTCCGGCTTTTCACCGGAGATCTATTCTTCCTCTGACAACCAGAGTCATCGCTGCGGGGGACTAATTACCCCCTATCACATAGAGAGAGGGTGGGGGGGGGGGGGGGGGGTGAGATCAGGAGCGAGGTAGGAAAAAGAGGATCTGGGCATCAACATGGCTTGTAAAACCTTCTACTCTGATTAATCTCTTTCAATTCAATCTATTTTATCCTCTTAAATCAACAGCTGACAGTTTGAGTCATTTCTTTTTTACCCCACTGATGGAAGCAGAAACCTGAACAGAGACACGCAAAGGTCATTTGAGATGTCAGGGTGGCGCCCATCTCCCATTGTCCTCTGCTCTGTCGTCAACAGCTTAATGCTACGCTGAAATGTTCGCTGCTGCGTGCCAGGAAGAAGAAGAAGAAGAAGAAGACGCAGAAGAGTTCAATGCTGTCTTGGACTCAAG
This sequence comes from Labrus bergylta, assembly GCF_963930695.1. Taxonomy (NCBI): domain Eukaryota; kingdom Metazoa; phylum Chordata; class Actinopteri; order Labriformes; family Labridae; genus Labrus; species Labrus bergylta. The sequence goes on along the minus strand of NC_089210.1, from coordinate 6,144,514 downwards.
TTGTCTTTTAAGTTTTTAAAGAAAACGCCTTCAACTCGAGATGTAACAATAAACTCAACATGTGATACAATACATTTCACAACTCTGGGTTCACAATAACATTTTGTCACATTTTTGAAAGATGTTCAAACAGACATGAGACTGAAGATACTTTATGAATAAATTATTATTTTATTGTGATTCTTCCTTACCTTTCTTTATAAATATGAGTAGAACTTTTTAATTTTGAGGTCTCATCTTTACCTTCTGACATCGAACAATAGAAGCCAATAGATGCCCTCTGCTGGTTAAAAACAAGTATTGCAAGCATTTTTTTGTCAAATTGATTTAAATTGTCCATATTTGTATTGGTATTTAATACTGTTGTGAGTAGAGTTGCGCCATATCGTATCATTCACGATAATAACGGTATATTTTTTATATGATTAAAAAAATGAATATCGTGATAATGGCAACATCCCTACTTCTTCACAAAGTGACGTCAAATCGTTACGCACAGCCACAAGCATGGCGGAAAAGTGAAAGTACCGGCTTCGCGGTGGATGAGTTTAAAAAGGGGAGTGACCACTGGCATGTTTTTTTTTTTACATCTAGAGACAAAAGATTTGTATGAAAGTGCATATCTGCAACATAAATTGATTTTTCCTTTAACAAGAAACAATAGGTTACGGGGTTTGGCCAGTGCAATTGTCAATAATGGGCTCTTCAAAGTATTTTGATTATATCCACAATTCAAATAACTGTTAGCTGAATGGGATGGGAAATGGACTTGAGCTTGTATAGCGCCTTTCTAGTCTTGTGACTGGTCAAAGCGCTTTTACATCGCAGGACGCACCTACCCATTCACACTCATTCACACATTCATGCCAGAGGCTGCTTTGAAAAGTGGCCATCAGTATTAGCTAATCCCATTCATACACAGTCACACGCCGCCGACAAAGCCGCGGGAGCAACTTGGGTGTCTTGCCCAAAGACACATCGGACATGTAGCTGCAGGAGCTGGGGATCGAACCACCGACCTTCAGGTTGAGAGACGACTGACTCTACTAAGCCAAGATGTATGTTTTCAGCTTCAATATTGGCCTCACATATTCTGACGTAAAGTAACATACAACTGACTGCATGTCACCAGTTCTGTTGCTCTTCCACAAACAGTCAATATTACAGAACCAGCCAAGGCCAGTTTTCAATTACAGAGGTCAAGTCATTAAGAAGTGCTGTCCTGCTTCACTTCACAATCACTCTTCTATTTTGGGTTTACAAAAAGATCTTAAGCAAGGTCTCTTTACAGACTACAATTAGTATTTGAATGATGTAAGTTAAAGTGTATAAAAACTACATTCACAATTTGTGAATTTTGCTCTGTTCCTGCTTTAAGGCCGTCCGTGAACAGCTATTTCTGCTTGTAATTTGTGACAAAACTTTGCAGATGTTTATTACAATGTAAGGTGGGCAACCTTCACAAGCCCTCAGGGTTTTTATTAGTCACACCTGTGATGATATCACCCCACCTTTTTTTAATGCAAAAGTTTTTTCTTGTGTTCAATTTAATGTTTTTTTTGCACACACAAATATCTAAGAACTAAATGCAATTTATGAATGTTATTACTGAATAATTATTGAGATAATTTACGAAAGCAAAAGTAGTAGTAGTGGAAATAAAATAATGTATGCAAGAGTGCTTCATTGAAAATACCACTGAAGGTACACTTCATATTTACCTGTAAACACTAGATTATTAAATCATAATGAAGATACACAAACATATGCAACCTTCAAAACACACCAAGTCTGTGACCACCTTTAACCTCTATTATTGTCTTGTGTCACTTGTGCCTTTGTATTTGTATTTGTATTTTATTTGTAATTGTCTTCCTCTGTTACCTGCCTCGGGACAACAGATGGAAACTAGCACTTCTGCTATAATCTGGCATTTTTACAGCTGTAATTGTTATTGTTCATTAATATGCGCTGTCCCTAACAAATAAATAAAGATGCAAACGATATGCTTCATAAAGAGTTGGATTAAATGCTCGTATTATTAGTCAGGATTAGTTTGGTAGCATCCCAACAGTGAACAAATCAAACTTTCTTAGAGTAAAGGCTGATCTTAGATGTTGTTCCTACCTCAGACTCTCCGTCCTCGCAGGTCTGGATGCCGCTGGGGAGCCTCCCCTGGCCGTCTGCCGGGGTACCAGAGGAGAGAGCCGGGGACGGGGACGAGGAGGAGGAGATGTTCCCCTGGATCCGGTGCTCCTCCTCCGTAAGCTGTTCCTGGTCGACATCGCTGATAGCCTCATGAGCATCAGGGCATCGGGTCTTCTTCTCCAGGACTTCCAGCTGCTTCAGGACGCCTTTGAGCAGAGCATGAAGCTTTGAGAAGTTCACCTCGCTCTTCTGAGGTGGCCGGATGGATAAGTTCAACAGGTCATACAGGTTGATGTTCTCCTGCTGCGACATCTTTTCCTCCGTTACTCAGTTTGGGGGTTAAAGCCTGCTGGTTTGAAGTTAAAACCTCACCATGTCTGCATTTTGTCACCACAAAAAAAGTGCGCTTGTGACGACTCCGTCACAAAACAAAGAACAAATACTTCTTTTCTTTTTTTTTAAATCACCTTGGTCCCTCTCACACGCGTGTAGTGGTGTCCAGGATCAGACCACCGACCGTTACCTCGGAGGTTGGTTGATGTTTGAATGTTCAGAAGACAAACAGAAACTTCTGCCGGAGCAGAGTGTCGTCAAGACACACGGAGAAAACGAAAAAAAAAAACTGTTACTGCCCATAAATGAGAAAGAAACCAACAGAGTATTTGTAAAAACATGCAACTTGAAGTCTTAACATGTGACATTTACATTTTTTTTTTTTTTTTTTTTTTAAAGGACATATTTCAATAATTCTGTCTGACTGTATACTTATTTAATATTCACCGTTTTTGTGGTTAAATGGAGTTAAAAAAAAAAAAAAGAAACTTCAACACAAGCAAAGACTTTTTTATTTTTTGCCAGATTGTAGAAACTTTATGACTGAACACTTGGATTCTTTTCCCAAGTCTTTTCACTATTTGTAAAAATGTCTTAAACACAGGTCTTAAACTGTAACTGCACTGTACACTTCTGTAGAAAAAAAAGTTAATTTTGGCAGACGGACTTCTAACATTACGCAAAAGTGGGTGTCTTATCCATACGTCTTAATATCTAATATCAACAATTAATATTACTATATATTAATATTAACAATTAAAAGGGTTAGGGATAGGGTTAGACAATTCATGTAATATTTACAGTCTATGGTCTTATCTTACAAAACCTCCTGGAAAAATGAATATAAACTCCATGGCATACTGAAAATAACTTTACTGTATTTTATTGTGAGCGAACACGTTTCGCCTGTAGCTTCCTCAGGTTCGCCCAGGAAACTACGGGCGAAACGCAACTCACCTACAGAACTATTAACCAGTGCTTTACTTATAAAACCAGTGGGCTATTATACAGTGTTTGGTCAATATACTCAGGCACACAACTTTTCTTCAAAATAAGATTTTATTGGTAATAAAAACAAGCAAGCAAAAGTTTGTGTGCTGTTCATTACTACATTCAAGTATAAAATCACATTTCTAATCATTCACATGCATTTCCCTTAATATCCATGAGATTGATTGCATTCACTTCGGTTGCAACGCCAAAACGATTGAGGAAAAACCCAACCCCTAATGTTTATTCCGCAATAAATTAACCAGAATAATGTACTGCTATTTAAGTATTGACACTCAAATATTGACAATAGAAAGAAAGAAAAAAAAAAAAGACAGCATGTGTGATATAGTTCATTGTTGCCATTTCCCCCTGACAATAAAAACTCTGTTTGTAAAGAACGAGTTCTAAGGCCCATTTTTAGCACTGTATTAGTTTGGCATCAGATCACTTAAATTGAGTGATGATTATAAATTGATATATTCAGGGTAAAACAACCTACGTTACAGTCTTTGGCATTCCTCTTAATCTACCATCTAGCTGTCTAACTTTTCCAGTTGAAACGTTTTTGAAGTAGAAGGCAAGAAAAAGTATCAAGGAATAAAAAAAAAAAAAAAGGACTAGTATTTTTTTTTTGCTTTAACACAAACTAAATCGACTCTTTATTTCTTTTGAACTAAATGCAGTCAGCCGCTTGTGATTATGAAAAGTTCCCTGGAATGCAGAGTCATGGGTCGCGCTCAAGCCGACATGGATCTCATTACAGATAAACCAGTTACACAGCATTAAGGGTATACGATGAGAGAACAAGAACATATAAACAGCATGACAAAGAGTAGAAATGAATTCAACACACATACATATTGACAATGTTTCCCTTTAGACTATTTTTGCTGTAATGTCTTTCAATCAAACTCAGCCAGATGAGCCTCGGAACCTGAACATATATCCGTCTCTACAGGTCATCGTCAGACTGTGAAAAGCTTGTTACTGCAGCTGAACCTGTTTGGCAAACGGTGGCGGACAGCAGTGGATTGACAACATAACTGCTTCAGTGTATCAGAGTCTTTGACAGTGCAGAAGCATGAACTACGTTTTACCAGATGTACAGAGCCCAAACATGGCTTCCTTCTGTTATACATTGTAATGAATGTTGAATTGGTGCCCATGATTTGCTGCTCTGAGTGTAAAGCGATGTAACTAGCTAGTGGAAACATTTTTAAAGAGAATTCTGGTATTTATAAAACCTTTTTTTTTTGTACACATTGTTGGGTCTAAATATCTTATAGGTGCACATAATTTTATTCACCTGACAGCTGGAAATCAAGCTGTATTTACTACAACTGAACCAGATCAAACAAAGTGCCAACAAAACGTGTTTGTTTTTGCAGCTGACAGGCTCAGAGTGTTAGTCTCAGTGTGTCTGTATTCACAGATATACCAGCAGAAACAGCGGTTACATTTCTCTTTTTAAAGCCACTGGACTCCATGGACAAAAACACTCATTTTACCTCGCTGCATTTCACAAGTATTGTGTTGGAATGAATCATTTAAAAACAGCCGCATCCCTCATATTTAGAAACAGGCTTAAAGGTCGAAGCACAGGTAGATCAGCAGCTCCCGTGTTCTTTACGGTAAAACTCACACTTTTGTCAATGGAGTCTGGTGTCACTGAGAACGACAATCTGAGCTCGTCAGTGCCCAAAACTCACACTTTTAGTGGCCGTACTTTGATGGTGACGCTTTAACCTAAAAGATTATGCTGCAGCCATCACGGTTAAGTTTCACTTCTGCTGGCTAAAGCAATCGACTGGAGCATCGATTGCTTTCAGCGTCTTTTTTTGTTCCTATTAGTAATTCGGTTTCAAAATACCAAAATGTCTTTTAAAGTCGTTGCATGCAGCTTGAGCAGCAGCGCTCAAAGAGAGGAATATGTTGCTGATATGTTTGTGTGGAAACATAAAGAAAAATAACTCTTATTCCTCTGGATCTGTTTTATACAGGCACTAGCAGTGGGATCACACCCCCCCCCTCCCCCTTCATATTATCATTGATAGACCGAAGTGTTTTTTATTTGATGACCAAATCTGTAGCATCGACGTCTCAGTCAAGTGTGTTTAAGGTTTATTTTTAGAATTTGTTCCAATTCATTTGAACTGCTTATGCACCGAATAACGAGAGCGATGCCAGATTGAACTTAAAATAGTCACAACTTCAGTGCAGACATCACTCTGAAAACCCTTTTAATTTAGGTCGTATAAATGCAAAGACTAATGGAACCAGGCTGCTTCAGGAATCATACCGCACGGTCAGGCTGAGATACCTTCATTAACATCATCCCTGGGTGACATATCCAGCTGTGGAGGGCTGAACGACACATCCAGCTGTGCCCTCCCTCGTCCTCCTCACCAGCCTCACATCAGATGCTGTCGTAGTCCGATTCTCGCCTGGTGGACTCGGCCATCGCCTCAGCCATGAAGAAAGTCATGGAGCCCAGGAAACCCATCACGACCAGGATGAGCAGCTGCCAGTGGAGCAGCAGGTAGTTACTGTAGAAGAAGGCCAGAGCGGCCATGATGGACTGCACCGAGGAGAAAACAATACGTTTTAATAAACTTTTAACTGAATACATTTAAAGAGATCTCTGTAGCTGCAAATGTCGGCATACATTCCAAATGTCTTCTCACACACAGCGATGTTCTAAACTCATTGTAGGGACTCTGGTCTCTCAAACTCACCTGTATGAACTTGAAGACAGCGAATGCGGGGGCGCTGTTGTCGCGGAACATGAAGCCGATGATGCTCAGCAGCTGAGTGTTGAAGCAGCTGTCGCCCAAACCGAGCAGGAAGCTGCAGAGCATCGCCACTGGCACACTGAGCAGAAACACAAACATGGAAGAGTTTAAAACACCTCACCAAGCCCCATTACCACCTACACAGTCCAACTAGTATGATTATTTTGATTATTAGTGCATCGTAAGTTCTGTAAACGTATTTTTTTTATCATAAAATGTTTCAATTTGACAGATTTGATTGCTGCCCATAGGATTTATAATCAATCTTAGACCTTTCAACTCTAAAAAACAACAGATTGTAAAACATTGCTGGAAAAAAAGAACTGCGAGGAGGAGATAAATTAGAAGGGTTAGCTTGCACAAAACTAGCCAATCATAGTGACTCTGTGCAAACTTTGCATCATGGAGCTTGTACTCAACGGCACACACCAGTTGCTGCTTTTAATGCATTCCCTTTTATTTTATTTTATTTGTTTTACTTAATTGGGATGTATACGAGCCCCTCACTGCGGTCCTCATACCTGGGCGTGATGTAGGCCTGCAGTTCTGTTCCCGCCTCTGGAGCCAGAGGAGCGTCGCTGGCTATGTTGAGAAAAATCAAGTAAAAGGCAATGAAGTGGGTGATGAGCCCGAGCAGCACCACAGGGTTTCTTCCAAACTGGTTCCACTTGTTCAGCATCCCAAACACGCCCCCTCCTGGCCAGACGGAGCAAAGAAAGCAAAGGAATTAAAGACGTTTCGGCCCTGTGCTTTTATGTCCAGACATCGTAAATCACAATTTTTTTTTAAGGCAGACTTACCTAAAATCTCGCCAATTCCGATGAAGATTCCAGAGATGCCGATCAAACTCTTGGCGTCTTGGCCAAACCGAGTCATGGCTCCTATACACGTCCCGTACACCCCGCTGTAAAAAGTGAGTTCCAAGCCTAAAGAGTGGACACACTCATCAGCATCAGAAAACTTCCTTTGAAAACATTTAAGTTTGACCTCTAGGCATCTTTTTTTCCCCTCATTTCACCCACCTGTGTATCCTATTGACAGGCTCAGCATCAGCATCTCCTTGGTGACAAACATTTTGCATGCTTTGACTGCAAAAAGAAGAAAGAAACAAGACAATCGTGGATGTTAACAGATGAGGCACTAAGGGTTAAAAGTTATTTACAGTATTTAAAACCTTAGGGCCTTTTTAAGTGTACGTTGGAGTCTAAATCACCGGAATTAAGAAAAAAGTTAGCAGATTGCACAAGTTAGTATGGATCAGCTAAATACTGTGAGATGGGCTTTTAATGGCTGCGACGTAATCCTTATGGGTAAAATGATCTTTGGACGCTCTAAGAGGACATGCATCCATACAGTTCATTTACTCCATTTCCCCATGATGAAAAGTTATTTCAGTTGTTTTCTTAAGATCTTGACTTGTTGTTCTGGTTGTCTGATAACTGAGCTGGTTATCCCATTATAAAAGAATAATTCAGCTCAGTATCTTGGGATATCTAATCTTGTTTTCTCATGATAACTAAAATCATTTTCTGGCAGTCTACAAAAGAAACAATTGGCTGCTCACTGTGGTAGAGCGGGACATGCCATTGCCAGCACTAATGACGTAAGTTGAGCCTATTTGTTTTGTGCTTCTGCAACTGCGGGGATAAGAGATAAATAGATCTGAGGAGAAATATTTGGAAACACTCGCAAATAAAATGCATGGAAGCATGTCTGCCTACCGGAGCTATTCCAAAACTTTTGTACCCGTACCCTAAGTATTGAAAAATATGCCTTGGCTTTACAAATACTCGATTTGCAGCCATAACGGGGAAGTTATTTAGGTCAACTTACCAAAAGCGTCCAGAGCTTGTGAACAGAGGCCAACGTGTGCCGAGCTGCGAAGAGAAGGATGGGAGTTTAAAAAAAAACAAAAAACAAACATGATGATACAACCATGTGGACCTTTTTGTCTCAAAGCAACTTGTACCTCGTCCTTCTGCTCGCTCAGGTTTTAACTTTAACTACATCCCTGAAGTGGACTTGGTTTCCATGCCGACTGTTTCTCAGCCATTTCAAAGAGAAATGTGGAAAACACAACAAAGGATAGCATTTACAGTGAAAGGTCACCTGTCTCATCCAACACTGCTGCACAAAAAAACAAAAAAAAAAGTACCTTTCCTACTCTGGGGTGGGATGACCGAGGCTCCCATCTATCTTGAAAGGAAACATTTTCCAGGACATTTCAAGAGAACTTTCCACGATCTATGTGGAAGTTAAATCATGTCCAGCTACTTCATGCTGAAGTGGAAAGTCAGAGGCTGTTCCAGGGACACCCCCTCGTCATTTTGGCTCCACTAACAACAGCCATGAGAAAATAAATATCCCCGTAAATATCCCTAATTTGCCACTTCCCGGGTCAATATGCAGTGAATGATCTAACACCTCTGCTGGTCTGAACTTTTCCTGGAACCCCAGAGAGCCACTCTCCTCAAATCATTCCTCACTGGAACAAAACTGATGATTCATCAAACACAAGAGCGCCATTAACAAAACCAATCACACGCTGACTCCATGCAGCTCATTTTACCCAACAAGTGAAGAAGTGAACACAAAGTAGCCTCTGGTGGTGCAGCAAAGGGGCACAGAGACTGAAAAGGCGTCCCCTTGTGGTCTTTAAGGGTAATCCCAGTATTTTAAAAACCTCACTTTTACAATTTGGGTCCAAAGGAATTACAGGTTAAAAAATACGTATGAATATGATGTACTGTAAACCTTGGGGATAAATGTGCCATGTGGCGGGCTCATATTGTTATTTTTAATCGTCTTTTCTTGTTGTTTTTTGTTTTTGGGGGGGGGGAGATCCCTAGGATGATATTAGGACAGGAAAATATGACTACAATTATTAGGCATGAAATACTAACTGTAAAAGTTTGAGTACAACCGTACTGTATCGTCACACTGGGTCCCAACTACTAGCCTCTAAAATGCTGTGTAATGCTAACTCACTGAGGCAGTAGCAGCCTTCTTCTTCTTCTTCTTATTAGTAGTAGTAGTATGGTAGAAGTAGCTGTAGTAGTAGTTGTTGTTGTAACAGTCATTTGTTCACTCATGAACAGTCACAATACACATTTTCAGCTGCAGTTCATGCAGTGTAGAGCTGTACTGTTCAACCCTTCTCAACTGTCCGACTCTCCATCACATGCTGTCTGTGTGTGTGTGTGTGTGTGTGTGTGTGTGTGTGTGTGTGTGTGTGTGTGTGTGTGTGAAGAACATGCAGGAATGCAGTGGGATCAGACGTGAATTGTCCCGGTTGGTTCTGTCATTAATCAAACGATTACGAGGAAGAGAAATACATCCTGTTAGAGATCAACCGGCAACGAGAGATTTCAACAGAAGCTGACTTCTTACACCCTTCTTTAAAAAATATATTTAAAGTTCCTCCTGCATCTAAACGCTCTGTCATCCTTCCTGGCAGGCTGTATTGAGCGAGTGGTTGAGTGAGACAGAGAGAGAGAGAGAGAGAACAGTTAAGGAGAGCTGGGGAAGTTGCTTATATTTTGATTTATTTATATGTACATGGGGATAATGAAAAATGAAAAGATTGGGCATGAGTCCTAAACCGAGTCCGAGTCAGGTCTGAAGTCTTTCAAGGGGCAAGTCTAAGTCAGGTCTCAAGTCACAGTTTTGTGTGACTGAAGTCCAAGTCTGAAACTCAAGTCGCCACCTCTGGTAGATATTGATTGATCAGCCACCTGCTTCTTATAGAATGAGTCATTATAATGATGTACGTCGGTTGTATGTCCTCATGAATATTAAGAACTGATTGTGTGTTAAAATGTCTTTATGTTTTTATTTGAACATATGTTGAGATATAATTTTCAGTGATTTTTTAATTTTCTATTTTAATGTTTCTTTTCTTTCCTCTGCCATGATGCTTTTGTGTGAAGCACCTTGAATTGCCTTGTTGTTGAAATGTGCGACATAAATAAACTTGCCTTGCCTTATGTCTGAGAATAACAAGCATAAAGAAGTGTAATACAAATCCATTGTTATTATCATAATAAGGCAAGCTTTCCAGGGATGATAAGTATTAGACTTTAAGTTTGACTTCCTGATTTTCCTGTATTTCTAGACATTAGAGTTAGTGTGTTGATGCTGCCTGAGGAGTGCCAGTGTGCATGTTTCACCCAGAGAGACACATGAACTCTTTTACAGAAACCTGATATCAATTTAGTTGGACATTTAAAACCCTTCAATTAACAATCATCTCCAGGAATGTTTCATAAAAGTGGTCAGTGTGGTTCTTCCATGACCTGTTGTCACATACAGTGAAAAAAAAACTTCAGTGAAAGTTCTTGGTAGTGCTCACCTAACTGTTGAGCTGCCTTCTATGGATTCCCCCTGCAGCAGCGCCTCTGACGCCTCGGAGGGAGCGGGGTCAGGGTCAGGCCTCCGGATCAGGAAGAAGAGGAAGCAACCCACCAGACTGATCACGGTGAGGGAGATGAACACGGTCTGACGGTCCTTGTCTGAGACACACAACGTGTGAGTCACATGCTTAAAATGAAACTCCTTATGAGAAGTCCGCAAACTCTAGGAATAGCACGAAATACACAAGGCAGAGATTTTTTTTTTTTTTTTTTAACCCGCCGTGCTTCTTACCCGTTATGTGGACGTGTCCATGCCAGGCACAGTATATGTAGAGATTTCCAAAGAATAAACTGCAGGGAAATCATTTTGTAATAAAAAAACTGAAAAAGGCCACACACAAAAAAAAACAAACACAGAGCTTATAAATCTTGATTCCATTCAGGTGCATGAACGTCTCACCTGAACTGCAGCAGCGCCCAAAAGATGCCACTATTTCTACCAATCGTAGTATCAGTAGAGTTTATTGCGAGCACATTTCCCTGAGCTGTCCACAAGACTTAAACACACAGAGAGGAGCAAGATGAGGAAAATATGAAGATAAAGACGACTTTTAGAAGTGTAAGATCATTAGATAACATGTCTGTACCTGCTGCTCCTATTCCAACAAGCACAGACGCCGTGTAGAAGCTCCAGGTGTACGGGTAAATAAACATAGCAATGTAGCCGCTGCAAACACAACATTTCAGAACACATAAGAAGCTGGAATCTGCCTGAAAAACACAAGTTAGAAGCTTATTTAAGTCTATGCAAATGTACCTGTACAAGAGCCCACTGAAGAACATCGATAGCTGCGGCCCGATGACAGTCACCACTGATGGAGCGATCAGGTTAGATGCAGAGAAAACTCCATAGATGATGGCCATGCTGCAAAGGACAGATGGCTGCATAGTTAATATTTTAGTAAATTACACAACCATTGATGTATGTTTGGCGCATATTTATCCCACATTTTTTTTAAAGATGTCCCATTTTTTTAAAGAGAATGTTGCATTTTTGAACCTGGGTTATACTTTTGTTTACATAGTTTTGGGCTTTATTGATTCATTAGATGCAAAAAGTTTAAGAATAGCTCCTGTTGAATACGTCAGCTGGCAGTTATAACAGGCTGTAATGACTGCACTATATTTCTTTGAGGGTCATTTTCTTTATTGAAGTATGTCCACTCAGGGTGCTTGTTTTTACCAAACACATGTTCATATTGGTTTTCTCAGTTATTGCTTTTAACACTTGCACAAAACTCCTAAAACTTCCTGATAGTAAAAACAATCGGAGGGATCAGAGGTAAACAAGAGACTCCAGAGTCCTGCGAGGTAAAAAAAAAATATTGGTTGATTTTTAGAGAGACATGTTACAGCTGTTTTAAATTAATCTTCTGTCTTCTAGTATGTTGTCAGAAACTTAGAATCTCAGCCTGTCAGTCATTAAAACAAAACGAAAGAACACTTTCAGTGGTCAGTGTCCCCAAAGATTACACTGCAGTCATTACAACACATTTTGTTGAAGAAGGAGGAAGCAATTCCAGGAAGCAAATCCTAAACTTTTCCCCTCTTTCAGTCCTTTACACCCAAAAACGTGAAGAAAAAAATAGGGTCAAACAGAGGAATTTTCGTTTTAATGAAAAGATTGAAATCATGTTGGACGCTTCCTTGTAGGCGGAGTCACTGCAAAGTTAACTCAGAGCAAACGTTGTTCCCTAAAGTGGTTAACCTAAAATTGAATTATCCTTCAAGATGTCGTGCAAGGAATGACTTTGAATCAGCTGGTTGAGCTGAGCCTGATATCTGTGCAGATTATGTGTACTGGGACATCTGCAGTGTAGTCTACATACACAGGATGTGTGGCTGTAAGAGTGGCAGCGCTTCACCTTGTGTATCCACTCCCATGGAACTCCGTGCTGTTGAAGCTCTTGATAACTGTTTGCTGTAAGAAATCAGGAAAATGACACTCATCACACTGATGACTGGTTATATGATCTGCAGTTACGTGTGACCAATCTGGAATGTGAATGAGAAGAAAATAATCAAGCCTACCTCTATATTGCCACATGTTTGAAACGCCGTAAACATGAACATAAAGCCGAAGCCCAGGATGATGATGTTCAACAGCTTCTTCCCCTCTGGACCCATTTTGAGGGATATTTGTAAAAAAAAAAAATCCTTGAGGAAGTGAACACAAAAAGAAATTCAGAGTGACCCGCCCCTCTCTGGATACAATAAAGGGAGTACAAATTGAGACAGCATGTGACACTAGGACAGCATTATTCACTCACTGCAACCCATTACAAAGAAATCACTTTTGCAAACTTCATTCATTAGATCTTTTATTTTATCCCAAATGCAACTGCATGTAAAATACAGAGACAAATCACACAAGCTACTTGACATTATTAATGTGACAGTGCACATACACAGTTTATATTCGGCATACAATAGATCTAAAAACATGAAATAATGTATTTACCTAATTTAAGAATGGCTTTCAACGTCAGCAATGAGATTGTTGGAAATTGTACAAAGATTGCTTTTAAGAGAAGTGATAATTTAGGTTACAACACCCAATAAACAAATGAGAAATGACTGACATGTTTTTTTAAACTGTGCTTGTCTTGTATGTTGTTTTCAAAGATATGATCGCTTAATTACAAAGCAAGAAGTGTCAGTATTTAAAGTACAACTTTGACTGAGACATGGCACAGCAAACAACTTACCAACAATGCTGAAGCTATTTAGCTAAGCCCTGTGGCTGCTCCTCTTTGTGTCCAGGCTCAGTCTGTTATTGGTGACATAGTTCCGTCTTTGCAGCACCTCCGTTGTCCTTAAAAAATCATGTTCTTCATGTGGTTCCTAAACTAAGTTGGACTCAAATGTTTCCGTCGTGTAAAAAGGGATTCTCCAGAATACTTTCTCAGCACCGGTGAGGCTTACTTTACCCCAAAGTGGGAAAGGACTGTCATGTGAATGCAATCAGCTGACTAGTAGAGCTGTAACTATGCATGTAGCATCAAACCGCCGATTTATAAACACTCTACACAGAGGAAACTCACCAACGCGCATGCGCTTTAACCAGTCCAGTTGTTTTTTTCTTTGATTTAAAAAAAACTAGTTTCCACTTCCGGTTCAGGTTCAGTTTGGCTATTGCGCTTCTTTCTAATTCAAGAGCCGATAAAACTAATTGCCAATAAATTGCGATAACTTTTTAAATAATCCTTATTCAATACCAATATTCGTCTTGTGTTAAAAAATACGCAGAACCTTTGCTTATTTTTTCATTAACGCTAGCGACTGTGCATGTCAAACTACTTCCGGTTTGGATTTAAACATAGTCTGAATATAACAACGTGTTTTGTTTTTTTTAAAGTGGATGTGGATACGAAATATCAAATCGTTTATACGTGTAAAAAAAACAGTATTTCAGATTCCTTTTTTTAAATTGTATTTTTTTTTTTTTAAATGTTGTGGTTTCGCGCGTTTATGTTATGTGTACAATAATAAAAAAAAAAAAAAACACTTCCACTAGGGGGCGCCGTTGCGGGTAGTATATTAAAGAGAAGCGCCACATTTCCAACAGGAGAAGAAGAAGCTTCCCTTGACTGGTTTGGCTGGTTTCGGGGAAGTTGGAAACGACGTGGACGGAGTTGCGAATGAAGAAGTCGTTTAATCTTATGATCGTGCATCCTGAAGAAAACCCACCAGAGAAGTAAAAATCTTAACTAAGTCGCGCAGTTGAAGTGTGCTTCTTTTTTTAAATTTATTTTTTTACACACATAACGGCTGGATTGTTGCGGAGAATTTCAAAGTGTTTGGAGGAAGGCTCTCGGGCCTAACGAGCTAATCACAATGAGTTACGGTAGGCCTCCGCCAGACGTTGACGGCATGACTTCCCTCAAAGTGGACAACCTCACGTACCGAACATCGCCGGAAACCCTCAGAAGCGTGTTTGAGGATTACGGCCGGGTGGGCGACGTGTACATCCCCCGCGACCGGTACACGAAAGAGAGTCGCGGTTTCGCGTTCGTGCGGTTCCACGACAAACGCGACGCGGAGGATGCAATGGACGCCATGGACGGCGCGCTCCTGGACGGGAGGGAACTGCGTGTTCAGATGGCCCGATATGGAAGACCCCCTGATTCCCACTCCGGTAGTGGCGGCGGTGGAGGAGGTGGCGGCGGCGGTGGTGGAGGAGGAAGGCGAGGTGGGCCGCCCAGGAGACAAGGTGGCTATGGACGCCGGAGCAGGAGGTGAGAATTAGCGCGAAACTGCGAGCCATGTAGCCCCATTTTGGATCCGTGTACGCAGTTAGTTCCTTGTATACTCGTAAGATCTGAAGAGTGGCCGCGGTGAATTGATAAAACGCGACTCCTCAAAATAATTCTTATTTTATTTTATTGTGTTTTTTTTTTATTTAATTTTTTTTGTTTTTCTTGCTGAAAACTTAACTCATGCATAAAGTTATTTTGCTAATGAATTTGCCGCGTAAAGCACTATTGCTTAAAAAAAAAAAAACATGAATAAAAACTTAATATAGATATAAACGCTGCTCTAACCCGGAACAATCCAATGAGCCATACACGTGTTTCAGATGTGGATTATTAGATTTTTATTTTTTAAATGTATGAGCATTACATATTAACGTATTGCTTGTATATTGTATACTATATCGTATTATTTAATTTTATTTCTTATTTGGTGTTAGTATTTGCAATTTTTCTGATATTGGGCATCTATAGGCTTGCTCCAAAAATATTTCGTTGTACTTGTAGAGTGACAATAAACTTATCTTATTTAAAATTGTGTATATATAAAATGTAATGCATATTTGAAGAAAATGCTTTTAACCTGGGGTGGATATTTATTTAGCCTTTTATGTAATCTTTGCAACCCTGATAAATCCCCTCTGTATCAACTGCAGTACACGGGCCTGTTTTCCTATTCTTAGTGCCTTTTTAAAATGACAACTCACCCACTGATTGTATCCAGCTCTTCCCGCAGCCCGAGACGCAGAAGGCGCAGCAGGTCCCGCAGCAGGAGCCGCTCTCGCTCCCGGAGCCGATCCCGCCACAGCCGATCCAGGTCCCGGTCCTACTCCCGATCCAAGTCCCACTCTCCCAAGACCAAGAAGCCCAAGGCAAAGTCCCATTCTCGTTCCAGATCTAGATCCAGATCCCCGTCCAAGTCCAAGTCCAAATCCAAATCCAAGTCCAGGTCCAGAAGCCGTACCCCAGCCTCCAAAAGAGGCTCCAGGTCAAGATCTAAAAGCCAGCCCAAGTCCGCGGCAGAGAATGGAGGAGAAACCCCGTAGATCTCGCCACGCCAGCAACAGGTGAGGTTCTGAGAAGATGCTCATGTAACACAACGGAGGAGATTTTAAGTTTTACATTTTAGTTCCAATTATCTTTTTCAAACTTGTATTAAAAAAAAAAAACAACTCCCTCTAATATCCAGTTCAGCAAGTACTCCCAACAACATTTGAAGGCTATTTTTCATCTGGATAAGTTGGTGCTCAAACATAAAGATTATGCCCTATGAACAATCCCACATTCACACATTACCTTTTTCTACCTGGTGTTCAAGCTCATATTTTAAAATACTACTTTTTTTTTTTTTTTAAAGCACAGTTCTTACAGTAAATCAAATCTGGAACTCTTTCCTTCCAAAGCTGCAGCATCCTGTTTGCTAAAGAGGAGTTTGAGCTGAGGCAGTGTGAGCAGTTAGGTGTGTGGTGAGCTGCCCCGGGGCTGCCTGCTCCTGCTGGTGAGGGTTTCTGTTGCAGAAGGGTGGAGACCTGTCAGGGTTGGGGTTTGGTGTTGAGGTACGTCTGCCTGTTCACCACTGGACATTAAACTGTCCGCCAGGTCAGATCCCCAGCCAGGTGCTGGAGGGGCTCCGAGGTTTGTCCGACTTTGCCACCATGTAAGTCCCATGCTGTTTGTTTAGTTGAACCTTTTTTTTAGCCACATTTATTCTCATTACACATTTTCATTTGGCCACTTCATAGAATGTGTTAAGGCAGAGTATAGTGGGATCAAACGGGAGGCTTTCTCTGTTAAGTTACACATTAAGGGGCATTCCTATATGTATGTTGTTTTTTTTTTAAACTAGTTTATTAGAATTGGACAATGTACAAAATAACCCAAGTCTCAGAAGAGAAAAGATGCAGTCTACTTTAGCTAACTAGCTAACTTCCATCTGTTGTCACAGGGCAGATGAAAGGTTTCCTAGCCACTAATTTCCCCTTAATCTGTAGTTGAAACAGTCAAAATTTAGCAGAATTTATTTAACACGGGATCCCAGCAACTGAGGGTTTACAATGTGAAATAAATTTGCCTAGTGTGGCTAATCAGCAGTGCTAGCACCAGCAGCCTTCGGTCTTCCTTCAGGTTAACGTGCACATTCTTGTGTTGTCTACAAACTGCTCTGGACAAGTGGTTATGTTCCAGTTTAACCCGACACATCCTACATCCAATCTAACCTCCATTTTCTAGATCTGAATACCGCCAAACCTCTATGTGCTACATCCGTCCACTGTGCTTGTTTACATCAGGGTGGTATAGCTTGATGGCTGTAGCCATTAAATAGTTAGAGCTGTGGTGGGTGGCTGCATTCTATCTTACAGACAACAGTGAACCAACCAGGATTGTAGGCCTGAATTATTAAAATATAATTAGTTCAACCAAGAAGTCGTTCTTGAGCAGACGAGCGAGGTTGACTCTTTAGTTGGCTAACCGCGCACATCCACATCAGTCACAGCTCTACAGTCCAAAAAAGTTTGAGTTTCACCGGCAGATGTCAAGTCTTTGCAACCTTATATTTCCTGTTGCACTCTACTGCCTTATCAATAAAGGCTTCATATGCCTCAAATACCTTCTTCTTTTTTTTTAATTAAAAGCTGCCGATCACTCTGCCTCAATTAAAAATTCTCACCCTTTTCTGTTTGGACAGTTTTCAGGCGAATACTTCGGATGTTCAAGACCGGAATCCAACGCAAGCATCAGTGTCCTGCTGTAAAAGGTTTTTATTTTGTCTTTCATGCTTTGGGTTTGTTTAATTTTCTTTTGCCACAAAAGGCTTTTTCTTTTTTCTTTTTTAATTCATCAATGTGCTGTGATGTTTATTTCTTTTCATGGATTGTTTGATTTTAAAGCGTCTGGTCCAATGTGGAGGGAAGTTTCAGTTCTGCAACGATAAAAACAGGATAATAAGGGGTGCAAGTCTCAGCTTTTCATTTGAAGTTCTTCTCACCTCATGGCCTGTATCAAGAAGCGAGCAATGTAGTCAAACCTTATGTGCTTCTTCTAAACATTGAGTCTGTAATGACTGTGGCCACTAACTGACTCAGTACAGAGGTGGACTCATTTGGCCAGTCAAATGTATGAATGTGATTTAACCTGTAATAACACCAAAAGTCTGCTTATTTTCACTGTGTGCTACCTGCTTTCACATTGACTATTTCTAATACAACCTTGAGAAGCTGATCGATAGCCCGTAACACACATGAACTCCTGACTTTCTGTCTTGGATAATTTCAGGCCCTTGTGTTTTTGGGAGCCTTTCACACATGATCCTCACAGCGGTAGATTTGTGTCGGAACGACCTCCCACAAAACACGTCAAATTTAGGTGTAGCAGAGCTTTTATTGTTTAAATCGCAACATGTATGTTTCCACAACAGTGAAAAAATTAAAAATAATTGGGCGCGCAGGAAAGCTCCCTTTTGAGTGAATGTCATCACCCCGCCTGCTCGTTTGGAGTGATTTCATAGTACCAGATCTAACGTTGACATTTAGCAAGGCGGCTGGCAGGTATAAAAGTCCTCGTGAAGTCATGGTGTCACTGCTTTTAGATCACATGCACCCTAACCTGGAAATGTTGGGAAATTTTCACCAGAGTAGTGCATGTGTGAAAGGAGCTAAAGAAATTCTTTAGCAACCCAGCGCTACATACGTTTTCCTGCTTTGGCTGAAAGAATTTGACTAATAAAAATCAAAACCATTTTACATGTTTCCCTGGCTAATTTCTACATTTGTTCTTTTGCATGTAACCCTACATTTAAATCTTTACTTTACTGTTGGCTTTGAAAACCATATTTTACTGTTAAGGTCTCAATGTAAGCAAACCCTAAAGACATTTCATCTTGTATTTCTTTCACATCAGCCATTGTGTTGTTGGTGAGTCATCTTTAATACCAAAAAGCCTTGGGATTAGCATAAAGTAAATTGGTCATGATGTTAATCTTGCTAAGTGATACAGGCCCAACACATGGGCGTGGTTTTCTTCATTTGTGTTTATTTCTTGTTCAAAATGACATTAAAAAAACCAAACATCCAAAGTGATATAATAATCCTAAAGTTGTTTAACTTGTGATTCTAAAGCAGTGCCGATCATCAAACTGAATTAATCCTCTTTAAAAATGTCACCTGCTCCATTTCCACTCATTGATTTTGGCTGTTCAGGATTTCCTTTGTTTGCCAAAACCTCCGATCATTTCCCCCTCCTGTGGTAAATGTCTTAAATGTAACTGCTGATGGTTTAAAAACACTGAAACAACTGCAATAAAGCATTTAAGAAATCCTGTGAGGACATCACACACTTTGAAACATCTTCTAAAGTCATTTAATTTGACAGGTTCACTCAACCCTGGACCTTTTTTTTTTTTCTTTTGTATTTTTCCCCTTTTTTAAAAAAAAGTTTTTTCTTTTTTGATCCTAATCTTGCTTGTATTGTTTCTTTGTGCACTAGGCGCAGTTGTGTAGCAGATGGGTTTTGCTGGTTAGCTGTTGAGGTTGCGTGTTGCTCTGCTGAGTGCTCGGGGGTTTCCGGTATTCTCCAGAAAGCTCCGGTGACTACCAGCCGTATGCTGGCTACACTCTCAACCCTCTGTACCATGAAATGTTTCCCCCCACGTGGTCATGGATGACAAATGTGACTTTCATTAAAGATTTTGGTGTTTTGTCTAAAATGGACTCCGTCCTTTGATTGAACCTTTTATACATTTGTGTTTTTTTTTTTGTTTGTTTAACAAGTTAAAGACAGTTTATGTAGTATTGCTGAATCCTAAAGTGACTGGATTAAAACTATCAGGTTGTTCAAAAGGGGGAAAACGGATAAAATTGTCAAATTGGAGCTGGTAATCTAATAGTCTTTATCTAGATCGAATCTCCAGTTCTCAAAACATTTTGAGGAGTACTAGGTAAACTTGGCTCTAGATTATCCTGAGCCCACTAGGGGGTGAATACAGACCAGTTTACGGGGCAAAGTGAGAATTTTGCATTGGTGTATTTTTCAGACTTATTAAACATTTTTCTGCATCAGTAACGAATCAGAGAAGGTATACATTAGGATTGCTAATTAGAACAAAAGAGGAACAGTCACATGTACCGTAATAAAACTGTTTTTATTTTAGGTTGACAAACTGCACTATGCTACTGGATGAGAAACATTACATTCAAAAGAAGCTCTTACATAATTCAGAGGATTCCCTTTTCATTTAGTGGTTTATGAAGAATAAAGAAAACAGGCCCTCAAATACAAAAATATATCATACAATTGTTTTTCTCATGTTTTTACACTGACACAAAGACATTTGATCTTCCTTTAGATGCAACTGTCTCAGCAAACATGTTTTTCTATCAAACAACTACGCATGATCAAATCTGTCTCTCAAACACAGAGGTTTAGAAATTACAAATTAAAGTTATTTGCCGTCTTAGAAAGGGGCGTTTTCCCTCTTATCACAGTCATGACATGGTAAAGTAGCCTTTCAGTGGTGGTCTTCATTTAAAATCTGGAGTCCGCCTAGCCTGAGACCGAGACAAGACAGTAAAAATGCTTTCCATTCCGAGAGGAGATCAAGCCCTTCAAAAAGATTGATTTCGAGTACTACAACACTACATATGATTGTGTCAAAGCAAGGAAAAGACAGAACATGTATCCCTATAGTTAATTCAATGTACAGCCCAAATGGACCATTATTCATGAGCTTTAAAACCCTGCACATTTGACCCAGAATTCACCTGTTCACCAGCAGATCAATTTAAAATCCAAAGTTCTAAACAGAGAGCAGGCGCCCAGACACTTGATCTTGATCATGTGTGTGCAAAGTCATTTGCAGTTGATGTAAATGTGGAGCTAATTGGTTTGCATTAATAATTTCCCCAAATCAGTTTACAGACAGTATAACGTACTACACCTGCAAATAAACCCACCCCACCTCCAATTGTTCCCAACAGTAATATAGTTTCCTGTTTTCGCAGTAGTTTTCTAAGTAAATATGTTGCAGCTCCTGTGAAGGCTCCATAAAAAGCACCTTCAATGCAGACCTTCACAAATGCATTTCCTCCTCCAGTTTCTTTTCTGGCTTCTCTTCCACTTTTTTCTTTCTGGTGGACTCCCTCTTCTTCTTGAGACATTCTGTTGTTGCTTCCTCCATTTCGCTCCACAATGCTGTTGATCTTCCGCAGCAGCTCGGTAACCTGAGGTTCTTCTAAATCTCCATTGTCGAAAACGTGATAGCCTCCACGACACTCCCTGATGAAGTCACGCAGGGCTCGATTTTCTCCGATTAACTCCTCAATGGAATGTCCGTCCTTCTTCAGATCATCTCCTCGCGTGAACAAGGCCATGGTGTAATGTACCGCCTCTCTGCCAAAGGTCCTCTGGATCATTTCTAAGAGCTTCTCCTCGGGCTTTGTGAACCTTCCGAGCTGGAGCACAACCAGGAACACAACAGGACCAGGAGGATCCGGCAGCAACTGCTTGAGCTCCTTCAACACCTGCTCTGGGATTTCTTCATTGAATGAATCAGATGTGGTGCTTCCAAACAGACAAGGAGTATCAATTACTGCCAGAATCTCTCTGCCAAACTCTCCTTTTTCTATCTTGAACTCCTTTGTCACTGAGGAAGCAGTGATTTGAGATTTAAAAGCCTTTTTCCCCAGGATGGTGTTTCCTG
The DNA here is from genome assembly GCF_963930695.1 of Labrus bergylta. Taxonomy (NCBI): domain Eukaryota; kingdom Metazoa; phylum Chordata; class Actinopteri; order Labriformes; family Labridae; genus Labrus; species Labrus bergylta. Next base: position 6,122,889 of record NC_089210.1, on the reverse strand, counting down.
TTGCACTCTTTCCGGCTTTAGTCGCCCCAATCAGCAAAATCTTGAGCTCTGAAACAAAAGTTTTACATACTTATCAGCGCTGCCAATCCATTCAAACATTAAATTGTGATTTATCACATTAGAGGCTGTGATTAAACAGTCTAATCTGATGTATGCATATAGAGCAGTACCCCTCCTGGAGTGCAGATTTAAGCCATTTTGTTGCTTTTTTTTTTTTTGGACAAAAATGTGAGATGTGATGAATAATCTTTTGCATTCTGAGAAAACTCAGGACAGCAGCCACTCTGACTTTTTACATCTAATTTGTGGAAAGGTATAATGTCTGTTTCATCAATTATTATTTATTGATTTGGTCTCAAATTGCCAACCTATCTATCTTTTTGCCCGGTCCTAAATTTCCTAATCAGACTCACAGTAACAGAAGCCTGTGGGATAAAACTTTAAACTGCTTTTGGGTTTGACATATTCAACTTTGTGCAGCACTGCCTGTCAGCACCTGAGTGTCCGATCGGACTTAGAGCTGTAGGTGTTTCCTCCTTGCTTGTGTTGTACTGACTGTCTGATGTACATCGGCTAAATGAAATGTAGGATGCTGTGTGTTAACTTCATTCACTCTGACCCAGTAACATATACACATCGGAACTAATCTCACATGTTGATCCCTTTATAATGATACCTTGATTATTCAAATAGACCTTGTAGTAGCAGAAATATACTCTATTAATTATGGGCATGTCGTTTTTACACGCAGTAGGAAAAAGTGATTTTGGTCTCTTGTTTGCTCCTCCAATGACTTGTGTTGTTGATTAGATTTTAACAGGTAGACAACAAGACACACATTTTGGCTATACTCTGCAGCAGCTGCGCCTAACACCGTCCTGTGTTAAAGACTGGCTAGGTCAGATTCCTCTTCAAGGAGGATCCACCAGGTCACATCCCTCTTTCATAATTCAAAATGAACATCAACATATACAACCTCATGAACACTGATGACTCATCACAATCTGTCATCATCGAGGTCTTGGGTTTGTGCTTCTGTTATTGAAAAAAAAACATCTCTGGACAAAAGTTTGGCTAAGCAAATACATAGAAAATGACCCGGAAGACGATCCATCTGCACAAATTAACTCAGCATGATGAACAGAAATAAATGGGGAAGACAATTGAATGTGTGCACAGCGACAACAATCGTATGAAACAGTCACACATGGAGATTCACTTCACGATGAGCTAGCTGACGATGCTTATCAAAGCATGAATCAAGAATGAACTGAATGTGAGATAAACTTACCGTCCTGAACAATTTGCTGCTGGGCCATGTTTGTCTTGTGGCTCGTCTGTGATGTCCTGCTTGTGTTTATGTTCAGCTGTTTGATTGTTTCACTTTGGTTTCATTATTAAACTGTTAAACTATAAGATCTCCCCTCCCTTAAATCCTGCATAACCTGTTATATGACAGAGTGAATAAAGGGCCTGTTCTCATTTATTCACAGTGTTTGTTTTTATTATCACTGTCCTGTTTTACACATTTATAAGTAGGTAATCTGATCCTGCACTTTTGTGAATAGTTCAATTAATACCATTCAATAAAAAAAAAATGGAAAAGAACTTCATTTCATTTACACTGCCATATTTGATATACAATGTGGTTATAATCACTTTTTTTTTAAATTGTTGACATATTAATGCCTGAGGGAAACTGCTTTAGACTTTGTTATTTAGAGACATGCACTAACAGGACCCGTGGACATGCGTTAGTGGAGAGATGTCAGAGTGGGGCTGCCACACAATGCTACGCAAGGAGTGCGCCAGAGCTGTTGGGATTTCGCTGCCTTGCTCAAGGGCACCTCGGCAGTGCTCGGGAAGTGCCCCCGACACCTCGCCAGCTACTATTTTTACACTTTCTACCTGAGCATACATATATGTTTTTCTCTTTTACTTCTTTTACAAATGATATTCACATTTCAGACTGTGTACTTATATTCTTAACTTGTTGAAAGCTACTTTTTTAATGTGTCATTTTCTTTGGTAATCTTCGGACTCCTCTCGTCTTTTGCCATGACCCACGAGCCGGGTTATGACCACAGACTGTTACCTGGGGTGACATTTCCATAAAGGTCTGCGCATCTTTATGTGGGAAAATCAGCAGGCACCTACATTGTTGCTGTCAATACGGTTTTATTTAATATTAAACTATTTTGTTGTATATGTTTTTACATACATGGGTAAAATATACTCCTAAATATTGCCTACTTATTTTATTTTTTGCCTCTGCAGTGTAGCATTGATTTTAACAAATTAATGGCTCAAAACCCACCTCCTTGACAATGACAATAAAGTATCTTATCTATTCCTTTATAATATATTTAAAGGATATTATAATATCCTTTAAAAATATAAAATAAATGCTGCGTACATTTTATATGGTATAGAAACCCATTTCTGCCAGTAAAAAAAATAAAAATTGTAAATAAAGTCATAATTTAAATGTTTTATCTCATTATTATGACTTTTTATCTCATTATGACTTTTTATCTCACAATTTCGACTTTTTATCTCATTATTATGACTTTTTATCTCATTATTATGACTTTTTATCTTATTATTATGACTTTTTATCTCATTATTATGACTTTTTATCTCACAATTTCGATGGGCTTCCATAATATGGGGATTTTCCTGACGACAAGACTTCAATATTATGCCACGATGACATCACCTTTCCAGTAAAGCGGAGAAATAATAGGGAGTGGCAGCCGACGACGTACTTGCTCTTACGTCAGCGACGTGCTGACGTTCGCTGCGGGGCGGGGCTTCAAACGCTTGTTTTTCAGTCTTACGAGCGTTTGACGAACTCCATTTTGTGAAGACTGTTGAAGCAGAGGGTCGTTCCTGTGACGAGGCGAAACCCATAAACGACACAAAAAAAGACTAAATTAGCCTTCGAACCGCTCGTTTATCAAGTTATCATCCGAAAGGAAAGTAAATCTTATCGTATGTCCGGTATCCAGAACCTTCATACTTTTGGTAAGTCCTGTTTTTTTAAAGAAGAAAAATCAAAGTAGACAGCTCGGTGGGGGAAGGGCGATTTATAACCAATGCTTCTGTTAAGCGACTGATTTACGTCGACGTTTAGTCTACTTTATAATCTCTACATTCAGATTAACATCTTGGCTTCTTAATTAAACAGATTGAAAGTTCACTTAGTGAGCCAAAGAGTTTGGACTCGTGATATTGCTCGACTCGGGAAGGCCTCCTGCTAACGCCGCACGGCCGCCATTAGGCCTGCATGTAGCTGCTAACCAGTTAGCCTATTCTTCACATCTGTCTCCATCATGATAGTCGTGTTTCTGATTGACCCACTGAATATTTTTTTTTACCACCTAGTTCATTTTAAACCTTACATTCACATTAGTAAAAAAAAAAAAAAACCCCAGATGTGCAGAGTCATGCAGTTTGCAGCGTTTCTCTTTGGAGCTGGTTAGCACTGCCCTAAGCTGTTGAGCAGTATATTTAGCTCATGTGTTTGCGCAGTTCTTAAATCTGAAATATGACTCCACCAGATGCATCTGCCAGATGGCCAACACGGGAAGCAACACTTGTTTTTAACTTATGAGCAATAGCGTTTTAAAACAGATTACTTGGATACTGTGTGTGGAATTAAAAATGTGTTTGCCTTTTTGATTCTTGTCTTGTTTATTGATAATGTTGTTTTTCCCCCCATCCTCCTCCTCCTCTCCAGACCCCTTTGCTGATGCAAGTAAGGGTGATGACCGCCTCCCAGCCGGGACAGACGATTACATCCACATAAGAATCCAACAGCGGAACGGCAGGAAGACCCTCACCACTGTCCAGGGCATTGCACCTGACTATGACAAGAAGAAGCTAGTCAAGGCCTTCAAGAAGGTACGAGTCTGGACTGGGGTTTTTACGTTGTGCCCAAGACCGATAATACATCACAGATTTACGACGGTGTTGTGCATGTTCGAATTTGATTCACTGACTCTCTGTTCTGCTTCTTTTTAATCCCTATAGAAGTTTGCGTGCAATGGTACAGTGATTGAGCATCCAGAGTATGGTGAAGTGATCCAGCTTCAGGGTGACCAGCGTAAGAATATCTGCTGTTTCATCATGGAGGTAGGTGTTTATGGCCACTCTTTTTGGTTTCTTCATTTCCGTTGATACCAGGGTTGTCTTCATTGACTGATCTCTTCGTTCTTGTTTGCAGGTTGGCCTGGCCAAGGAGGAGCAGCTCAAAGTCCACGGTTTCTAGAGGCCAGCAGCCCCCCTCCCACGCCTCTCCTGGAAGGCCATTAAACACCCCCCCCTCCTCCTCTTCCTTCTCTCCTCCTCCTCCTCTCCTATGTGCTGCTGTTGCTCTTCCTGTCCCCCCTTGCAGCCCCACCAGCTCCTATTAGCTAACACGTGAATTACCTCTGACAAACATGGGACTCTTTGACACCAACACCTCCCTACAACACCAGGGGGCAGGCTCGCTCTCACATAGACACGCCACTGCAGCTCCACACAACATCAGGGATGAGTGGTGATGACCCTCCAACACACACTTCCTCCTTCCCTTTCCCCCTCAGTTAATTTCCTTTTTTTAATTTTTCTTTTAGGTTCTTGTGCCACAGTACGGAGGCACCGTTTTGTGTAACTTTTTTGTTTTGTACTTAAAGGTGTTTAAATAAAATGGATGTCCATATGTTGGAGTGGAGTGGTGTCATGTGGAATTGGGTGAGAGTTGGGTGTGAACAGAGAGGTCATATACTTAAAACCAGTATGTGGCTTAAGTGGGTGAACTAAAAGGTAGAAATTCTTCAGATGGGAAGAGACGTATTCTTTTTTCTTTTTTTTTTTTTAATGAAGTTTGCCAACTTCCCTATTTTAAGCCGCTTTAATACCCCACTTTGCATTGTTTTCATGCCCAGCTTCCTGCTTTCAGGTTAGAGAGCAGCGTTTGTAAAGTTCAATCTCCACCATCCTGTCCAGCAAACTGTGCTTTTGCTCTTATTTATGGCACATTTTATAAATCGTTTTATTTGCTGCCAATTCAAGTATTAACATAGAATGGGGGTTCAGAGACGGTCTCACTTTGGTCAAACTGAGGCCTGTTATGCAGCCTGTGCTTATGGACACTTGAATTTTTAATTTACAGTACTGTAATGCAATAATTTATAAATGTCAGTTAAGATGGAGTTATGCTAAAGTAATACAATAACGATCAAAGCCATGGCCAGGCCACACTGTGCTCCTGTGACTGACGGTGATGGAGAGCAAGCCTGTTTTGAAAATTCCATATTTGGTTCAATAAAATTCTGTAGTTGATAAGCATTGCCTGGTTTTTGTACATGAGTGGATGATGTTCATTGGCTTACCAAGTATTTTCGGTCTTGGTATCTACAACACTATCGATGTCGTATGAAACACATAAAACTGCTGTTACGTATAATACTCATGGGCAGGATGAAAACATCTTTAAACCTTTAATTACACATTAATTGCCTGCAAGTTTTTGATGCTGAAATGAATCTAAAAAAGATCAAGTTCTTCAAGCTTTCAAACAAGAATTGAGAAATGTTATCTTAATGTCAAATTCCTGCCAGATGTTTAAACTCACTTGCACATAATTACGTTAAGATATATATGTATTGACATCCGTACATAGACACTTATTTGAGGGCTGTTTTTAACACGCCAAAGGTATTCATAGTAATCTACATTTTAGGAGAAAACATTGGGAAATTCTATAAATTGTTTAAATTAAATATGCTCAAAATATTATTTAAACCCACTTTAACTTGAAACTTTCACGGGTAACCAAACTCCCTTCATGATGAGCGTTTGACAACGTTATACTTTGCTTGAGTTGCTTATTTGTCAAATAAAGTTAAACGCGCTTACACGAGTTTGATGAATTTCTATTGTCATGATTATTTTCTCTTCGCCGTTCCGTGAATGTATTTTGTCCCTTCTGGGCTTCCCGTCAGCGCTTCAGACACCATGGCAACGGAGCAGCTACCGCCGTAGCTCAGCGTTTGTTTACAGCGTCTGGTAGCATCTGCTCGTTTTCCACTTAAAACGATAATAATGAAAGATATAACTTAGGCCTGCCTACAAAGAGATTTTCGACTGTTTTATTTATTATCACACAATAGTTTAGTGATAGCGCGGGACCTTTCATCACGGTAAGATGTTAGCAGTGTTAGCTGCTACTAAAATCAAACCAATCAACGAACGTGAAATTTTCACTTGTAATTTGTTATTTTTTTTTACTCCTCAAAATTCTGACATGCAGAGTTAATGTTCCTTTTTTTTTTAATGATATCAGAGTGAGTTGGAGTTCCTTAAGTAGAGTCAATACTCTTCAGACTTTTGTGCCCTCACCCTCCCAGCGCTTTGAGTTAGCTACTATTTAAATATGCTGCGCACGCACTTTTGAACATTACGAGTAATTTTCATTGAGAAAAAACTAATTCTTGCTCATTTACGTGTTTATAGCACTTGTAAATATATAACTCATTGGTTTAGATCAGGGGTGGGCCACATGCGGCCCCCCATCAACCCTCAACGTGGCCCTCAGCTCAATTTTTACACATCAATTAATTGGGAACATCCAATCTGCCATGAAATCATGAAAACCAGAAATATGTCCATAATAATATTTGATCACTGGTGTATGTTGAGATAAATCTGAGACATAATTCACTGTAATCGTTTTTGTATTCTACAATTTGGCCCCTCTGGCAGTGAGAATTAAATGAATGTGGCCCCTTGCTGTGACCAAAGTTGCCCCATCCCTGGTTTAGATCCAACCATAACGGGGCCGCAGTGGCTCAATTGGTAGAGTCGTTGCTTCTCAACCGGAAGGTCGAAGGTTTGATCCCCAGCTGGCCAAATGTCCGATGTCTCCTTGGGCAAGACGCTTAACCCCAAAATGCTCCCTCTGCTTTGGTGGTGGTGTATGAATGGGATTAGTTATTTTAGCATCTTATCCCATCTCTCCCCCTATCCCCTTCCAAACCCGGTGCAGTCTAGGCCTGTGAAGGCTGTTTCGTCATGAGCCGGGGATCCGGCCGAAGATTTCTTCCTTTTAATAAGGCAGTTTTTTCTTACCACTGTAACTTTTGCTGCTTTGCTTAAAAGTGCTCATGATGGATTGGCCGGATCTTTGTAACATAGCAATAAGTAAGGTCTTTTACCTGCTTTTTGTAACATAACAATGAGTATGGTGTTTTTACCTGCTCTTTTGTAATGTTAACAGACAAAGAGTAAGGTATTTCACCTGCTTTTTGTAAAGTGTCTCGAGATAACACTTGTTATGAGTTGACGCTATACAAATAAAAATTGATTGATTGATTGATTGATTGAGTTACTTCTGATGGATGATACTACATAGCGATCATCACTACCATCAGTGTGTGAAAGGGTGGGTGTGACATGTGGCGTAAAAGCGCTTTGAGTAGTTGGAAGACTAGAAAAGCGCTATATAAGCTCAAGTCCATTTACCATTTACCATAACTCATGCACCTGTCTTTAACGCTTAAATACAGGTTTGCATTTAAACTCGTGACATATTCATTTAACACACACTTGCATTTTTGTTGTTGTTGTGTAGTAACACAGATGGTTTTGGTCAGCCTCACAATCAAGTTTTTACGCTTCATTTTTCCTGTCAGAATTTCTCAAGATGTGAGGCTTGATGTGACATGTTAAGATGTCCTCTCAGGAACAGACAATACAGGTAAGGAGGAATAATGAATAATTATTAATCTGCATTCAATTCATGAGATATCTCCTCAGCTCATCTTTATTTGGTCATATTTCACCCCTGTTCTTCAGGTGTTGCCTGTTTGGGGGCTTGCCATCCCTCTCCCGGCCGTGCTGATGATCACTGTGAGTCTTTATATGATCGTCCTGGGCGTTGGGCTCTGGATACGATACTGTCTTAAGGTTGGTGCAGCTTTACCCTTCTCTTAGGACTCTCTCCTCACTTCAGATTGTAAAACAACATGACACATTTTCTTTTCTATAACTTGAGAACCCGATTCAAAACTGCTGTGACGAACTTTTGGTTTGTTTGAATTTTGATCTGTTGAGTTGTTGAATATTTGTCACTCTGGAAAAGTATTCTGAGGTCATTCCAGATGTTGCTAATATGTGTCAGGGCCTTAGTGAAAAGAGCAGGTGACAGGATTCACCCGAGGGTGTTCTGGGTCACGGTGCGACATATTTTCAGTGCGTCACATACCGGTATGTGGAAAAAAAAGTTGTGTTTTTATATGGAAGGAAGTGTGTTGTGTTCCATATGACTCAGTACCATGTTGTTGTACAGTAGGTTAGTTTATTCACACTGCAACAGGCTGCTATTAAACAACAAAGAAGAAGACGCAGAAGTGTAAAGCTTGTTTTTATGCTGACAGTTTCAAAAGCATAATTATTACACTTAATACATGAAATATGAGCTTATATTTGTTGTGCGCGGTGAAGTTCTGTCATGAAGCCATCAAAACTTATGAAGACAATTGAATACTTTCAAAAGACTGTTGTGCTACTCTAGCTCTAGGTGATCCATCTGCTTCACATTCTGTGTTTGATTTGAGGAATCTCCGGCCTAAACATATCTGAATCTATAAGGAGAGATACCCCATATTCTTTTCTTAACCATTTTGACTTTCTCAAGTTAAAAAGAGACTGGCTGTGTCCGAATTACATAGTACCTACTCAGTCTGTCAGTACCAGTACCTACTATCCGTGCTGTATACTGTTTAGTACCTACTATTCAGGAGGCGCGCACAGTAGGCAGATATTTGTTCCTACTTCTTCTGATTCATTCAGTAAGGAAGTGACGTCATTTACGTTACGCAAACCGGCCGCATCCACCTGTTTTTTTGTTTTTTTTGTTTAGCTTTATTCAAGAGGAGTAATGTTCATATACAGTCAGGTAAAAAAAACAATATCACAATGCAAATCAAGTAAAAGGCAGATTAAATAACTAAATAACATACAGTACATAAAGAAAAGTACAAATGAAAGACAGTAATATACAGAATATAAAATAGAATAAATCAATAAAGACACTTTTAAATAGTTAAATCATTATTTAAATAGAGGAGGAAAGGTTTTATAATAATGCAGACATTTGTTATATTTTCTGTTGTTAATTTAAAGTAGTGATTTCAGTCGGGACTTTAACTCTAGATTAAAAATTGATTCAATTAATCCACGCTCGTTTGTTTTGATTTGGAGGCGGACCTGATGATTTACGTTTAATTTCGCACAGCATTGTGGGTGGTAAAATACAATTCATTTCCTGAAAGGACGCATCCGATCCATACTGCATGAAACCCGGAAGTTAATATCCATACTGAAATGTTCAGTATACTGAGGTGGACCCAAAAAATGCATACTGAATGACCACAAAAGTTCTGAAACTCCATACTGAAAAGTACGTACTGCATACTATTCAGAAAGGGCCCCAGTGTGAATGAGTTCATACTGGATGTGAACACGTACTTATTATATTGGACTACATTTCTGTTTGGAATGAGATCGTACTGTTCCCTCTCCCACAGGACCGTTGTTCTTGCAACTGTTGTGACTGCTGTCCAGACATCTCTTTATGTGAGCAGTGCTTTAAGCTGTCCGAGATGTGTAACTGCAACATGCCCGACATGAAAACATGCTGGGAAAAATGTCCCCCTTTTCCCTCTGTAAGTAACTCAAACACCAGATCACATCAGAGATTGACATTCATGCTGAAAATCTCCAAAAGCATGTCATTAGATCCATTTGAGTTGTGAAGATCAGTGAACTAGTTTTCACAGACATGATTTTTTTTTCCCAGCTGAAAGAAGAAAAACTGAACAAAATTCTTCACTTGAGCACTAGAACAGAGAGTTTAGCGTGTATCTTATTAAAGCAGCCAGCCTCATATCTGAGCTTGTCCTTTTGTTTCTCCTACAGTGTGACTGTTGGCACAATCCCTGCAGCTGTGAGCGCGATCTCTGCAGCTGTCGGCCTCCTGAGTGCGACTCCTGCCACTGTCTCTGCTTCGAGATCACGATCAAGTAGATGACGACGGTGGAGGTTCACTGATGGCATCATCAGCTGAGTGACTTTTCAAAATGTTTGCCTTTTATTACGAGCGTTCGGTGAGGAACGATGGAAAATGACCTTCAGCAGAGATCTTCTGCTGCATTTGAACCGGCATGTCTTTGCATTCTTATTGAGGGACCGACATGAACGCTCCTGTTAGACTGTCACATGTAAAGAAGACTCAAAATGAGTCTGTGGCTGCCGTTTGATGGAATAGCACTTTGCAGGCTGTGTCAAAACCACTACTAGCTGGGATATGTGTTCTTGTTTACTTTTTGTTTTTCGACACAAACTAGTATTCAGTAAATATTCAGTTGGAGTAGCTGATTGAAAATGTGAAACATGCCTACTGTGCTGAATGGTTCAATCTTTCCTGTGATAGGACGAGATTTCTGAAAAGTTAACTGAGTTTTGTTTGACAAAGGGAAAATGGATCTATTCAACCAAACACCTGATAAATCAAAGTCCATCTGTGAATATTATATTTCAGAACACAAGTAAACATGTGTTGATACCTCAATACCTTTAAAAAGAGCATGTAAGACAGTGTCCTTTTTCATTACTTCACTATCTCAAAGTGAGGAAATCTCAAAAGCAGTTTTCTCTGGCTCTGCAGTCAGGGTCGTTCAGGACTCTGGATGAGAGATAAAAGCATTATTTTCTTGATACTTGATGCAGTTTAAATGGAATGGCACGATCTCTGACTGTGGACAGAAATATTGCCTTACAGTATGATGCTAAGAACTCAGTTTTTCATCAGGAATTTACTCTGAATTCACATTTTTTTAATTGTCACAAAAAGCGAAAACTTAGAATGATAAATAGAAACACTACATATTTAAATATGACAGGCCTTTTCTATCTTTGTACTTTGCCAAAATACTGTACAGTTCAGCGCTGCATTAGCAGGATGTACACCTGTGTGATCAAACACCTGTTTTTTTTATCTCTTTGAGTGCCTTGTTTTACTTATTTTCCTCTAATAGTTTCATGTTTTAGAGAGTTTCAGTAGAAAAAAAAACAGCTGCTCATTGCAGCTTTTTACTCAAACCTATAGGAGGAGCTGTGGAGCCTTTGTTGAGACTCTTTTCAGCAGCTGCTTATTCCACATTTGGTGCTCTTGAGGGGATTCCTTGTGTATTGTTTACATTGTATTTTTTGTTATTAATGCTGTAGCTTTGTTTTTTTTTATACCTTCTTGTTATTAAATTATCTAATGTATCAGTCAAACAGCTTTTCTGTCTGTCATCTTACCTCGAAGTTCTCAGAGCCACAGAAACGCTTTAACATCGTCACACAGAATATTTCTTTGCCTGGTCAGGGCACAACAAGAGTTGTAGTTGAAGTGTTTCTAATTTAAGAAACATTATACTTTTCGATACATCCTGATACTAATGTTAAAGGGTCAGAGGCTCCTTCATGCTCCTTGAGAGTTTCTCCTTCAAAACAGGAAACTATTTGGAAATTTGGGAGCCTATCCCAGCTGTCGTTGGGCGAGAGTCGGGGTACACCCTGAACCCACGCATGCACGGGGAGAACATACAAACTCCACACAGAGAGGCTCCTGTTCAATGGGTATTCAAACCAGGAACCTCATCCCTGTGAGGCAACAGCGCCAACCACTGCACCACCTGCAGCTGTAATTTAAATCAATTTACAGATTTAAACGTAAAAACGTCAAAAAGCGACTAAATGGAATTTTCACATAATATACAAGCAGTTTATTAAATTCATTTGTACAGTACTGTCACATCCACATTACAATTGTTTTTCATGGAAAATCAGTAGCTGAAGTTTAGATTTCAAAAAAGTAAAGTGCACCTCAAGTAACTTTCACCGTTTTCACACAAGTGCTGATTCATTTCTGATAGAAATAGACATTTTAGTACAGCACCTCTCTGTCACGATGAGGTAGATGACGTGTTCCTTCAAAATAACCTTTTCACTCATTTGTCGAAGAAAGACACTTCCTATTTAACAATTAGTCAGTAAAAAAATATAGATTTCACATGTTATCTTCTTATGATCCCTGTAGCGCCTAACTATATATGAAAACATTTGTTCAGTACAGCTTTAAGAGTTCTTCATTTTACCCCTGATGCTCAAGACTCAGAGAAGCCAGCACCGATAATCTCCTCTCTAGAAACAAAAGAAAGTCAAGCCAGTGAGAACAGTGACCAGGATGAATCACGTTTTCTCGCAGGCTATAGAGAAATAAAGTAGTACTATAAGTAGTAGAAGTGCTTTCCTGAAGTGCTTTCCATCTTCTATATATAAGAAGTGAACTTAAGTCTTAAAGCAGAATTACGCCTTTGCAGAAGTCCAGCAGGGAGTGACTCCAAGCCCATTTGTAAACAAAATATATGTGAGAAAAAAAATTCTTCATAAATGTACGGCTATAGTAAACATTTTCCTGATGAGCTCCTGGTTTCATTATCAGAGTTTCAGGTCTTCTTCAACATATCATGATGTTCATTTAAATAATGGTGCTGTTTGGATTAAAAAGAACTTGGAACAGGGTATTTTTAGGGCATTGCTAAATTATGATTAAGTAATCACCATGACAACCAGTGCAGTAATGTTCTTACTGCACGAAGAACCCCTGAAGAGTCTGCTGTTCATGTCATTGTCAAATACATTTTGTTCTAATTTCTCATGAACCCAGAATATATTTTAGTCACTTATATCTTCTGTGATTTACATCTTTAAGCCATCCAAGCTAACCTGATAGCTTAGCATTTGCTAACCACTCAGTCCTCTCAGACTCAAACTGTTTTTCCTATTGTCACTCTCCAAAAACCACCAAAATGGCGTTCTAAGACCCCCGGCTTCAAAACATGCTAACTTCTGATATACAGTCAAGAGTAAATTCATATTTAAAACTATAGTAATTCAAAGATGACTTTAAATCTCCCTCAACACAGAAACACAGATTTTTCTAGATAATGAAATAATAATATAGTTTTAACTTCCTCAGTTTGCCCCTGCCATTTACCTTTGGCAAACATTAAACCGAACATTAGCTTTGAACCAATCACATAGGTACATACAAAAAAAACGTCATGCAGTTTTATGCTAACAAATGTCTCTCAAATTCAAGTTTGCTTACATTCATCTGTGCGAGTCACATCATGTAAATCCCTTTTACAAGTGGGAGGTTTCTATGCAAAGAGTTGGAGATACACTGATAAGACAAGGAGATGCAAAAGGACGAAGAGGGACGAGTGAGCGGGGCAATCCACACCGTTGGAAGCTGGAGATAAGAACGTTCCTATCGTCGATGTCAAGAATGCCTGAAAGGTGCTCAGTTTGGTAAAGACCGTTAGATCTGCTTTCGCTACTCGACCTCGGGTGCTTGAGTTATTTTCAAACGATAACACGGACGCCTGGAACCAGGACCCATCCAGCTTACACATGAGAGGACCGCCAGAATCCCCCTAAACATAAAGGACAAAAAAAAACCCTAAGTTTACAGAACAAGGGAGTATTTGCCACAAAGCTTTAAGTTAAATGTGTGAGGCATTCAAGCCCAGGAAAAACACTGCCACAAAATGTATCGTATCCTATTCTATCATATTATATGGTAGCATAATGTATGGTATGGTATGTCAGGTTAAGTATCATAATGTGTTGTATAACCTTACCTACCGGACTGTACCATACCAGACCATACATATAGTATTGTATCGTACAGAACAGTATTGTATCATGCTGCACTGTAGTGTACTGTATCTCATCACATCGTACCGTATCATATCATATTCATTTGATTAAAAAACAGACTTATATCATGTTATGTTGTAAAGTTTCAGACTAGCTACAAAAGGCCAAGTTTGACAATCTACTACTTTAGTTTCTCACCTGCTCCAGTGTGAGTGATGCTGTACAAATCGTGTCACTTGATGACACGTTTCCACAATTCACGATTGAGGTCTGTAATTCCTGCAGAACTTGTTCCTCTGACAATGGGGGAAAATAAAAGCATTATTAGTAGTGCGTCACTTCCAGTAAACTACCTCAAATGGGCATACAAACTCTGTAAGAATGTCCATGTGTAAACATTTTATCTAAAGAGGTGAAGTGATAGAAGTGTTACTATGCTTCAAGGACTCACCCCCACCACGGCCAGAGCTCCAGCCGGCAGCCCAGCAGGTTGAGCCCTCTGAGAAGGTCTGTCCGTTGTCCAGACAGATGGGCTGGATATAGACTGACAGGGTGGGTTTGGCTGACAGTTGCAGCACTGCTACATTTGACCCACTGAGGTTGCTCAGGGTGATATTTGTCACATTCAGTGTCACCTCAAAAGAGTTGGCTCCATTCTGTCTCAAACGACCCAAAACGACCGTCCATTCAGATGGCGTGGGGGAACTGTTGGAGGTAAAGAGAACACTTTGATTCACCTTTTTAGACTCTTCTCAAAGACAGGGCGAGTCTAAGGAGGAAGGATGTGACATAAAAAAGGACGCCACGGTCATATTGCTCACAAGACATCCAAGAGGGCGGGCCAAGCAGAGTCTGACACTACACAATCATTATTATTGGACATATCCACACTATCAATGAAAGAGTGGAAAACGTGTGCTGGAGCAGTAAAGAGTATGACGCTGCTTTAACATGCTCAATGATTACGGCAGTTAGTTACTGGTCATGTGACATGAACACCATCAACCCGTTCTGAATTTTCTGAATCGACTATAGAAACTTTTCGAACCTACTAGTAATGTAGACCCCAAAATAGCTAAAGATGGAGCACCGTTTCAATAATAATGAAAGTCCCTTTTCATTGGCTCAAACTTAAAACAGAATACTGACATCACTTCAGGTGTCTCACCTTGAGAAGCAGTTGGCGTTGCTCAACACAAAATCCAAGGCAACCAAAGTCCCACCACACACATGGCTTCCATTCTTCTGCAGGCTCGCCATCCACGGCCACACACCAGCCTGTGTGACTGAGCTTCCTCCCATTATACGAGAATTCAACGAAGCTTGACCACAGACCACAGCTGGAGAGAAAGCAAAAAAAGATCCATAAGTAAAGATTATCCTTTTAGAATGGTGCAGCCATGAAATACATGGAGTCCTTGGTTTGAATTTCTCCCTCAGTGTGAACGTTCAGCGACATGATCTCAAACAAGTTGGTGGCGTATCAACAGCTCATACTGACTATGTCAAATTAAGGCTAAAAAAACCAGCAGGTACTAATTCTGGACATGTCAGGCACTCACGGGCTACGGGAGGTGCTGGTGGCAGGCCAGGACAGGTGACACTCAGGTCACTGTTAGTCCCAGTGGATGTGAAGACGATGTAGCCCGGCTGGTTGCTGGTGATGTGACTGTTGATCCACAACTGGTACTGGGACACTCGGGTGTATACTCCTGGAAAATTAGGCAGAGCACATCCAGCTCCAAAACTTACAACCCCCTCTAAGATCCAGACGCCGTTCTGCTTGCTCACCAGCGGACCTCCTGAATCCCCCTTTGAGAAAAAAAAAAGGAGCGTTCAAGAGAGCTTCATCTTGGTAGTCACAGGTTGTCAGAATCTGTCCCAAATGACAATGTTCAAAATGCTCACCTGACAGGAGTCCCTTCCTCCAGCCTCTAACCCGGCGCAGATCATGTTGTCTGTGATACTACCCACTCCATAGTTACAGTTACATCTTCTGTTGCCCACTATTGGCACCTCCACCTCCATAAGGTTTTGTGGGGAAGGAAGGGGCACTGTAGAAAAACAATGTATGTTCAAAGATGTTGCCTCAAAACTGTTTTCCACAAATTGGAACTTTTGAATATTTCCCCGTAAACGAACATTTTTGATTTTAAACCTAGCTTGTACAAGTTTTGACCAATGGTAGTGCTCCGTTTTCAACTGGTTCCAAATGAACTGAACACATAACTCCAACTTCTTCTGACCTCTGCTGGTTACCAGTTAGTTTTAGAATTGATTGTTAGAAGTATTGCTAGTTTTTAAAGCCTTACATGATTGGGCACCACTTTACTGTTTGAGATCCTCTGGCAGAACTATCATAGGGCCTTCTCTTATATTTATTGTGATTATCTTAATATCTAAGTATAACTTTCTTTCTCTATGTTCTGTTATCTCTTGTATTATGTAGTGTACATGTGAGGCACCTTGTAATTCTGTGTTTGAAGGATGCATTATAAATAAAGTTATCATTATTACTATAACTTTTCTGGAAAAAAAGCAAACGTAATCAGGTTGATTTCAGACGCACCTCCACTTCCAATGGTGCCCCAGCCGGTAACCCAGGCGTCGATGCCGCTGAAGAAGGTGCTGCCCGGGGCCGCCAGGCACACGGGCAGGATGAAGTTGGTGAAAGTCACAGTTGAGGACAGTTTCAGGAGTGCGATGTCGTTGTCACTAGTAGTAGCGTTGTAGTCAGGGTGGACAATGATTTCCATTACCGACCTGGACACTTCGTTGGAGTTGGTTCCCTCCTGACTCTGTCGGCCCAGATACACCAGCAGACTGCTGGCAGCAGTGCTAAAGTGACCACAAGAGAAGAAAGCAGTGATCAGGCATAATCAACAGTCTGGACAAGAAAACTGTCAAGTCGTGTTTGTTTCCCAAAAGGCAGATGGCTGTTCGCCATGAGTTTGGTTCTGCTAAAGGTTTCTGCTTTTTTTTCTTGCCCCTGTTGCCAAATGTTGCTAAACGCTCACTCATAGTGTTTGGTCCATGTAGAATATTGGAATGAATATGAATATGCTGCGTTTTGCACACACTGCAGGCGTCCATTTTTAGTCGCCCACAGTGGAAATGTCGACATACAAAGCTATATTAAAACGAGCAAACAGTGGGCACAGGCTGAAAGGAGAACTGTTAAGAACAACTATAGTGAGTTTAACACCACAGTGACAACCAACTTAAACAAACTGCTCAGGAGGAAGCATTTGTGCACCTTGAGTGACCAGTGCAGGTCACTGATTGGTGGATCGATACTTTGGGGTTTGTGGTCAAATTAAAGTGTGTCGAATTGAGGTTTGAAAATATGGTCACTCTAACATAGAGCTAAAGGTAGCTCTTGGCTCTGTGATACCATTTTTGTCAGATGACACCTTGAAATCAAATATTGGGTGCTTGAAACAAATCTTTACTGATTGAAAAGTTATTCTTCCATTGAAAAAGAGTTTAAGGCTTCATGAGGGACTCCACATTTGACTATTTCTGCCTCTTACCGTTGGAAGCAGTGAGCAGCAGACATCACCCACTGGTTGTTAATGAGGGACCCTCCACAGAAGTGAAACCCAGATTGGTGCAGACTGACCTGCCATGGCCAGCTGCCTTGAGGAGCCACCTGTCCTCCAACAATCCTGTTGTTGAGTGGAGGTTTCCCACACACTAAAAATGGATAGAAAACAAACGCACAAGGTAAGTAATCCTCTCCCCTCCCTGAAGCATTGCATCTCTGGGTTTAGGATTAAGATCCGGAGTGTGCCGGGATATTTCAAGGTGTGGCTGATCAAACATCATTAAAAATGATTTTTTATTTCACAACGAGTCTAAACATTCTGTTGCTTTTAATGACACGCTGTTTTTACGGTAACCATAATGAAAGTCTTAAAAAAAGCAAAAACAACATTTATACTGCCACAAATGAGTGAAAGAAAAATAACCAGGACTCACCATCAAGCTGTCCGAGACACTCTGAAAAAAAGAAGACCAAACATCTTCATTCAACAATTCAGAAATCTCCTGAACTCATATACGGCTAAACATACATGGAAGGGATTTTAAAGAGGGGGCACACTTTGAACCCCCCTCCTCCCCCAGCTGACACACAGGGGGAAATATTTTTTTCCAGCTCTCTCCAAGACTTCTCCGACTCTTTCATTCACTCAGAAATCATCACGATCATGAAATCGTCACGGTGATGATGCATTTCATTCAGTCGTTATCAAAACATTTTATGGAGAGATCGACTTCTGCTGAGAGTTTTGACCTCTCGTTGAAACGGTGTGATGACTTCAACATTTTTGTGGCATTGAGTAAGTGTGCAGGCCTTTCTCCTTGGTCCAGTTTCCACATAGACCCACATATGTCATTATTAACTGTCTTTAAAAAACACAACTGTCTGACATACAGTACATGGTACTAGGAGTATAGAAGCATTGAGTAAATGGGGATTTGAAATGTCACATTTGTTTTAAGTGGCATTGCATTCTTCTTTAAACTTGATGGTGTGTAAAACCAAACAGAGGGGAGTGTCAGTACAGCCTCACCCTAAGTGTGACCCTCTGTCCTCAACCTGAGTTTGGTTGCGTAAAGTTGAACAATTAACACATACAGGTGAAATCATTCAGCATGCAGGCGACTGAACAAAAAGGGTCTCAGAACATTGACACATGTCATTAAACCCTGACGTTTCAAAATCTTACGCAAAGGAGCAGAAAAATTAAAAAATAATAACAACAATGACAGAACTTCCTGCATTGACAAACAACATAAATGCTGTTATTTGTGCGGTGGTGTCATTGTCTGCGTGTTTTTATTTTATTTATTTTTTTTAGCATTTTTCACACTCCTGTTGTTTTAATGGATCTCACTGTTGTGTGGCAGCAGTGCCTTAGTGTGGGCACATCTCATCTGACAGGTTTTACAGTCAGGTCTGGCAGGATTTTTGCACTTTTTCAGTTTAAGTTCATTGTTGAGGTTGTTTACAGTATCTAGTTTTTGCCTCTTGTATTTTGGTAAATGTTATTTTTTCCTTTTAAAATCCAGTTGTTTACATTTTTTATACAGAGTAATCAAATGAATCTTGAACCCCTCCTCTAACATGTCGACCCTTAGAGCCTCTGGTCACTCTGCTGTTCCTACATTATATGAAAAAGGAAAGCGAATATATACCTTCTGTGTGTATCTTGCCCTACGGTTTCTTTGGGGTTAAATCATTTTTATAAGACTTAAAGATTGATTTCTGGTCAGATTAACGTCGTCCTGTAGGAGTTGTTATGTGGACTCGAGGGTTTTTCTGTGATGTGGATGACGGTCCTGCTGCTACTCGATGACTAAAATGTTCAAGGTCCATCTTTTCCTCAGCTAACGCTTTACAATCGGCTTCACAATGAGGTGTGGCTCCACCTTTACTTGCCAATCCACCAAGCACCGATCCTCTGAGGAGTGGAGACTGAAATCTGTGCCGACGCATTTTTAAAAGTGGCTCTAATCTCGTAAAGAAAGCCTGGTTAATACCACAAGTATTCATTTCATTTTATGATATGTAAAAATCGCAAGAGAATCACTTAAAGCTCAGATTAGGTAACATAATTGAAACATTTTAAAATCAATGGTCCACAGGTTGTAGCACCAGGTTGGTCTCATTATACATCATATTCTTTAGAATCAATTAAAGACTTTCAAACCTCCTTGAATGAAGCTAAAGGAGTTAAAAAAGTAAGAAAGCTGCAGCAATATTTTATCATTGACCTTAAAGGTGCACTATGGAGCTTTGGTAGAGAAATGTGGAAATTTACAGATTCTGTGGTATATGTCCATAACTCTATATAAAGACTGTCCTTTATATAGGAAAATGTGGTCCCTGTAACACTGTTTGAAGATAAACTTCTACGTGAGAAGTTATGGTGGGGCCCAAATCAGTGAATCCGTAACTCTCCTGGTAGCTTTTTAGCTCCCAAACAGTGTCCAGAGATCCATTTTCTCTTTGAGTAAAGTTTGTGTATTCAGCAATATAGCATAGAATTGTTTCAATTCTCCAACTTTAAAAATGTCACTACCAAATCTCCATAGTGCATCTTTAAACCACCAAGACTGTCCAACATGGAAACTCAGACAAGAAACTCTCCCCTCACTCTGGGCTCAATCTGACTCAATGGAAGGGTTTAAAAATGTCTATGAATCCGTCTACACGTTCTTAATGGTCATTTAAATATTTCATCTCACTCCACAAATATTCATTAACACACTAAATAATCACATTTTAAGCGTTTTTCCAGAATTACATTGCAAGTCACATTAATATCTTCAAATATTAAATACAGAGAACAATCAGAGAGGAAACATTATGTTCAGGTTACTGCTACTATCATTAAATACACGTTTTCATAAAAGTGTTAAATAATGAAAACTGCTCCTTTAAGGTTGCTCAGTGATTGAATTAAATCTGGAATCAAACCCAAATCAACATGACGCTTTTATGAAGCCGCATCAGTTGTTTCAATTCAATTCAATTCAATTCAAAAAAACTTTATTTGTCCCCGGGGGGAAATTCAAGGCACT
Source organism: Labrus bergylta (assembly GCF_963930695.1). Classification (NCBI taxonomy): domain Eukaryota; kingdom Metazoa; phylum Chordata; class Actinopteri; order Labriformes; family Labridae; genus Labrus; species Labrus bergylta. Next base: position 6,102,534 of record NC_089210.1, on the reverse strand, counting down.
AAAGGTCTAAAGGTTGAGGACATATTTGAAGATGTTGTGATTTATGGTGTTAAGGCTGAATATAATCAATGCACAGAGTGAGTGACGGGACGACATCCACTCAGAGGCTGCTCAGCTGATAATTAAAAACCACAAATGGAGAGTTGTAGGTAGGTCAATCATTTGTTTGTTTGTTGTAAAACAGGACAAATGAAGGCCTCAGTTCTGTCAGGAGCACATTTAAGTTAGAACGGTTTTAAGGTTAGAGTATTTTCAGAATTAAAGGGTTCTCACTTTTTTTTTCCGTGTCTGTCCAACTACTTTGAATAAAGCTTACTTTGCACGGTTGTTCTTTTTTTAAACATTCGCTCTAACGTACAACACAAGAGTTCAGAAGACTTTTACCTTGATTGAAGAAAGTCAGCAGGGTTGCCGCACAGATCACTTTGTGGAGAGCCATAACTGGAAGTCCATAATATCGGAGTCTGCTCTGGCATAAATAAGCTTCTTCTCCCCTCCCTCTCTCTGCCTCCAACACAAACACACCTCTCTCTGCTCCACTGACAGGTGCCGTCACCTGTCCAATGACACACCCAATAATTCTCCACTTATCACCTTTACAACACAAGCCTCCCTCTCTTAGATATGCAATTATTTACAGTTATTGTGAAATAGACTTCACTTCAGTGGCTCCAAACCTTTCTTGGCTCATGAACCTTCATTGACTTCCCAAGTGTGTTTTCAATCATGTAGTAGTTTTTTCTACTGTGTTTCAAGTCAAACAATCTATCAGTCAATCTTTATTTGTATAGCATCAATTCACAACAAATGTAATCTCAAGACCTTACTCATTGCTTTATTACAAAGACCCACTTTGGTTAACTCATAGCTTCATATTTCACATAAATAGACACGGAATGATCGTGCTCTAAAGACACTTACGTAACATCCACATGAGCAGGGAGTGTGTTATTCTTTTTTTCTCTAGTCCTTGACTAAAACAGCTTTAAACTCAAGGCCGTCCCGTCCATGTAAACATGATGTAAACATAGCTCCAACAACAATACACCTGGCAGGACTCGTGCTTCTCACTCATTGTAGACAGTCATGACTCAGAGACATTTACAGAGGAGATACTTGATTTCTGCTGAATTTATGTGCAAAAAGTTGCACATTCTTCCTCTAACAGGCAGAAATCTTGAGCAAACCCAGACTCATGATGAACAGCCATCTGCCTAAAGTGTGCAGGGCTTTAAAGACGGGATGGGGGAGATGCAGGAAGAAGGATTGGGGCGAAACAGACAGGGGGGGTGGCAGTCCATAGCAGCCGGCCGTCCCCAACAATCAGAGGAACCCACCAATCCCGAGGAAACCTATGAGACAAGAGAGCTCAGGAGCTCCCAGGAAAAATAAGTGGTTCAGTATCTTATGTAGGATGAAGATTTACAAATAATGGCATTTAATTTTAAGGTGCAGCTTTAACTACACAAAACCGAGAATGCTGCTGTACTTTCACTTGATACTACATGAAACTGAATAAACTTGTTTTGTTTTACAGTCATGGCAGCTTTAAACTTGTATTTGATTACAATCCAAGGGACTTGTAACTGGAAAGTCCAAGTCAGAAGACAAAGAACCACGTTGAAATTGCATGATACGCCTTCCCGTACGTTGTATGTTTATGAGCTACAGCAGGGTTAATGATTCAGCTGTGCTAACAAATAAGCTCGCCAAAAAACCAAAACTACAGGTAAATCTTCACTCACATTAAAAGGTAGGATTAATCAGTTGTAGCCAGAAAAAGTTGAATCTCCTCTGAGTAGATTTGATCTGGTTATGAAGACTGAAATGAATCACAATGCCTCTTTACGACCTACAAAAGCAAATGAGACCCTCAGCATTAAGATTGATAATGTCCTTATCATTATGTTTCATGTTTACAACCGCTGCTGCAGGGTGGGTGTGTGACTAATGCACACCGGCCCTTAGAATGTGAAATCACCATCATTAATAGGTATTAAACTGTTATTTCAAGGTTAAACTGTTACATAATCTCGCTTTAAATACATTTAGCTTCCCTGTCCCCGAGTTGTTTTTTAAAAGAATGCAGTTCACCTCAATGTGTTCATTCATGACATTTAACCTTTACTCAAAGTCAGAATCTGTTTTTTTTTTTCCATGACTCTTTAAGCATCAAGAATAAAAAGGGTTCAGTCAAGGCCTTTTTTTTTTGTTTATTCTTTTGAACAAGACTTTCCTGTTTGTTAAGAAAAGGGAGGAGCACTTGGTTTCATTAATAAAGTATCAGTGTCACCTGGTCACATTCCTGCATCTCTGCACTTAAGTCTGTTCATTGTCTGTTCAACTTCCTGTTCACGTCTTCAAATCTATAAGACCTTTAAGGGGTCTTTAGCATATTTTTGCTCATCTTTGAGGCTCACACGCTCTGATTAAGGAGACACCTTTAAAAAAACGGGTGTCCCCCTCCTGGAGGTCGTCGGTCATTTCAGTTAATTTCTACTAACAAGAAGAAAACATGAGACAATGAAAACATGAACATAATTTTTTCAGACTTTAACCATGGCGGAAAATGTTTTCTGAAGCAACCAAAGGGTAATATATAGAATTAACATCTCCCCCTACTTTAATCAAAACTGAAAGTAATTAGTGGAGGTGGGGGAAAAAATCGATAAAACATAGTATCGTGATATTTTGTGTGCCGATATTATATCGTCTCATGGCTGGCCAAGTTTCGATATTTTATTTGTATTTATAGCAAATATACTGTTTTCATTTTTTAATTGCTGAATTGGTTGCACAATTGCTCAAAATGACTGCAACTGTAAACAAGGTGTTGACTGCATGCTTCTATCAACTGGTGAGCCTGTGGCCTTCAAAGAACGAATTAGAAAAAACACCTACATATGTAAATGGCTATAGTATGAAATCTTGCGAGTCATACTGAGTAGATACTGACACACTAACAGTTAAACCCTCGCCTTCACTTAATTATTATATGCTACGGTCGATTACAGTAAATGCAACCAGGTCATCTGATTAATTATAGGACTCGTGAAACCAACTATCTGCCACAGTAATGTTACAGGTTTATGGGCACGAGTACTTATCAGAGCTTATCACCAACATTGAAGTTCTGTTGTTCAGTTAAAACAATTTAAACTTAAAATCAACCTTGATTCCATAGTTCAGTGTTTCCCAAAATGTGGGCCGCGACCCCCTGTTGGGCCGTGTGGGTACTGCAGGTGGGCAGCAAGAAGACCTCAACCAAGCAGAAAAAAAAAATCCCAATGATAATGATTTACCATGACTCAACAATTTAAGTCAGTGGTTCTCAAACTATGGTACACGTACCACCGGTGGTACGTGGGCTCCCTGTGGTGGTACGCAAAGAAATCTCCTCAATATAAAAAACAAACCCGTTCAGCAAAAAATATTTTGTCGTACTCTTATATAGCTTGTATCTATTGGGTTGTATTTATATCAAATCTGTTTTCCCCTCTAAATTAATATAGCTTTTGTAGCAAACAACTTTAATCTGCTCAATTTATGCTCGCGCACAGACATAAACAACAGCAGGAGTACGCCTCGCGTTTTGAAAAGTTCCACTTGATATTCCGTTATAGCTCAGTACTGAAACAACAGCAAGCAGCAGATATTCTGTAAATGCAGCAGATATTCTGTTAATGTAGGCCTACATTAACAGATATTCTGTTATTTACTGGAGTTCAGCACACAATCGGCAGCAAGCAGCTGTACATTAACATTTTTAAAACGGAGCCAGGAGAAGCTTCAGCTTTGATACATGTACGGACAGCAGACCTTATCGCTCCCCCCCCCCCCATCTCTCTCTCTGTAGCTCTGAAGCTGACGTGATTCTGCTCTCTTTTGATGTCTTAACACTCCGTAGGAGTCAAGAGGGATTTAAAAAAAAAAGGCAGTTTTGCTATGTTGAACGCAGAGACTTATAATAAAGCGGAAAATAAAAAAATAAATAAGAACAGGTCGGAAATATACTTGGGCCCAGGTATCGTGTTTGTGTGGGAAACACTGGAGACTAAATATTTCCAAACAGGTTGTTGGTATAAAGTTGTCATTTTTATTGTTCTGCACTTTTGTGTGTGCAAGTTCTAGCGCTAGCCCTTAGTAGGCCTACAGTGTGGCTGCCAGCAGTCAATAATAAATAATATTCTTTTTATGAATTAATTTGCCTCTTGCATGAAATGTGTGTTGAAATAGGCCTACAGTGTATTTTAACGTCTACCATAATGGTGGTACTTGGAGAGCCAAATATTTTCAGAGGTGGTACGCAGTCTAAAAAGTTCGAGAACCACTGATTTAGATGATTAGTAAGTCATGTCACAACTTTTCTCGGACATTATATCATAATATTTTACTATCGGTTTTGTTATCTTTCTTGTGTGTGTCTACCATGTTGTCATGACTAATGATTTACCCTAATTGAGAGGGACAGCTTTATGAAAAGTACTGGTCCCCTTCAGTTGTAGTGTGAAAAGTACAGATTTAAACAATGTGACATTTATTTGCGTAAAACCGACAGTCTCTAAAATTCTGACATAAACAATACACTAATATAAAAAGCATTTAGTTGTGTAAACTATGAACAACAAAATAAACTGGTTTGGCAATCGGTCTCACACAAGGCATTACGGGAAACAAGGCATGACGAGTCCCTTCAGCCCTGTGAGTAGAAGTTGATAAATAATACATTTGTTTGAATTGTGTAATGGAAGTAGATACACATACCTTACTTTACTAAACATACTTGTTGGGTTACTTTCGGCTGAGGTGCGTTTTTTCCAGGAACACATCATATGACATCGAAGCATTAAAAGGTAAACTGGATCAACAAGTCTCAGACCACTGACATTTCCAAAACACACATGGTTCTTCATAGAACAAACAAAACAAACTGCACCTTCACACATCGACCAAAACCAAAGAACACCAGCATCAAAGAAACGTATCTAATCTATTGCAGTACTTTAGTGCATTAGTTTTATCTGTGTTACCATGCCAACCTAAATACACATACATCTAATTATGAATGTTTATTTGTTTCAGTTTTTGATAAGGACAGAAATATTGTAGAGCACTGTTTTGAGGTGATTTTTTACACAAATGGCCCGTCTACATTTTGATGATTGACAGGTCTGTTGTTTACCTTGGTTAGCCTCTGGGATTAGCATGTTAGCAAGCTTTACCATTCTGCTGATTAAAGCTGAAGGGGATGGGGATGTCTTAATGTCTGCTGGCATTTCTTCATAAACCAAATTATCGCGCCAAAAAAAACCGAGCCAAGCTTCATTTAATGTCGTTGATTACAACATCCTGGTCCTCTGATCAAACAGAGATTGAGAAATCTCTTGGTATCAGAACGGTAATGGATCAACAACTCTTGGGTGTTAGCTCGGTATCATGTTGTATGCTGCCTTTCAAGCATTCACGATTGGCATCCAACTAATCAATATCATCTATCATACAGTTTTCCAGATGAGAGGTTTGCCAATTTACTGCAGTTCTTCTAATGTCATGTTTTTGAAAAAGAAAAAATGGACCTGATGATGGCGCTAGATAAAATGTCTATGCAAAATACGATCGGGGTTATCGCAAACCGGCTCACCTTTACAGGTACTCTCCCCAGCACCATCTGTGAGCCAGTGGAATCACTCTCTCCTTTTCCCTCCCTCAAGGTACCCCCCTCCAAACTGGACAAGAGTTGAGTGGCTTATGCAGGTTTTCAAATGGACACCCCCCTTCCTCGACATTTCGTCGATTTAAGCCCATGACATCTCGGGGTGCTCGACGGTAGAACCAGCGTCCTGGTACTACCCCCGCAGTCCGCCATTCAACTCAGATGTTTTCCCTCCCCAACCTCAGACCCGACATTGTCCTCTGGTCTAAAGGTACCAAGCAAGTGATCCTAATGGAACTTACAGCACCCTGGGAAGAGAGGATTGAGGAAGCACATGAGTGCAAGCTCAAGAAATATCAGACTCTCATCCTCGACAGCCACCGTAATGGGTGGAAGGCATGGAACCTGCCAGTGGAGGTCGGCTGCAGGGGCTTTGCAGGGCAGTCGCTCAGGAGAGCTCTGGGACTGCTTGGAATTGAAGGCCTGGCTAGGAAGCGGCTGATAGCCAACATCACCAAGCAGACAGAGGCAACATCCCGGTGGATTTGGATAAAGCGGAATGAGCGCTGGCAGAGCAAACCTGGTAAGGGTTATCTCCTCTGGAAATTTGAGCTGCTGCTTAAGGTCAGTCTGCATCTCCCAGTCACTTTCCGTGCCCAGGACTCCTTTAGTCCTCAACTCTGCTGTTGTTGTTGCACTTTCCCCTGACCTGAGAAAGTGGATGAAACGAGGACCACCAGTAGGTTGTTTTGGCCTCTTTCTGGCCTGTTCCACACCAGCAGTCAGTTGTGTCAGGATCTGGTCGTGTCGCCACCTGAATTTCCCATCCGCCAGACTTGACCCACACGAGGAGAGGACATGCTCCAGGTTAGCTGGCCTTCCACAGAGCTTGCAGCTGGGCCTTTCGGCTAATCCCCATGTGTGGAGGTTTGATGGAGTTGGCAGGACATCATACACGGAACACAACAGAAACTTGATTCGGTCTTCTTCCATGCTCCAGATTTCCTTCCAGGTCAGTGCCCTTTCTTGTACACTCTCCCGCTCTCCAGCTACCCTGTTTGTTCATGGCTACTGCCTTGACATGTCTGCCTTCCTCCTCTGCCCTGCGTACCTCCCTTTGAACCATGCCATGGTGTTCCTTTGGATTAGCCTTTTTCCAGTTTGCCCAAGTGGAGCAACCCAGGCCTAGCCTGACCTGGACTACTGCCCCAACAATGTCAGCATGGTGAAGGAGATCCTCTGCCTCCCTCAGCGCTCTGCTGGCTGACCACTTGCGACCTGTTCTGACCTCAATGTCTGCCTGGCAAACTCTTGCATCTTTGCTGTATTGCAGCATCATGGCCTGGCGGGTTTTTGTTGCCTTGGTACTAGTCCTTAGTACTAGGCTTCGGGATTGTGCAGGTTTGAACTCCATCCTTGCCCAATTGGTGAGCTCAACCAAGTCCTCCAAAATCCACCTCCCTTCAGGTACTGATTTTGCTGTGATGGTGAGGTTGTCCATAAATGCCCTGATGGGCACCTGTTTGATGCCACTTGCCAGCACTGCCCCCCGATGTAACTTCTCTGCTGACTTGACAAGAAGGTTCATTGCTGCGGAAAACAGAATCACTGAGATTGTGCACCCAGTGACAATGCCCACCTCCAGTCTTTGCCAGTCAGTAGTGAAGTTCCTGCAGGTAAAAAGCATCTTGAATTTGTTGAAGTAGCCCTGCAAGAGCTTTTGGAATCACATGGTAAGTTTTCAGTGTTGCTTCCACTAACTTGTGAGGTATTGCGCCATAGGCATTAGTAAGGTCAAGCCACAGTACTGTCAGGTCACTGTGGTTCCTCTTCGCATCTTCTATAATCTTGGAGATTACACTGGTGTGCTCAAGACAGCCAGGTACCCCCGGAACTCCACCTTTCTGAACTTAAGTGTCCATATACCCGTTGTCCAACACAAAATTGGTCAGCGTCTTTGCCAAAATCCCAAAAGAATTTTCCTCCTTCGGGATGAAGCATCCCTCGGCAACCAACCAAACATCAGCAAGGAAGTTCTTCTTCCATGCCACCCTTAGTAACTTCCAGAGCCGTCTCCTGAGTCTTTCGCAATATTTGTACACCTTGTACGGAATGCCATTTGGCCCTGGGGCTAATTTTCCTCTGGCCTTCCTGAGAAAGTTACTGACTTCCTGCCAACTTGGTTCCTCCAAACCAAAGCGGATAGTTGGTTACGCTGGTTGGATGAGTTTTCCCATCTCCTCTAAGCTATCCTCCCTTCTGGGGTCACTGTGGACTCAACGAAGGTGCTCCTCTATCTCCTCCTTTGTTGATTTTAACTCTCCTGATGTTTTGTTGCCCAGAAGTTTTGACATACATTTGAATGGGTTCTTGATGAAGTCCACCCTTTCCTTCATCTTTCTCCTTCCACTCATTCTCTGCACAGGCCGTCTTGTGCCAAGAGTTTCTTCGCTCTCCCCCTGGTGCCTTGTCTCCTCTGATACATCAGCGATGCTGTTCCTGACCCCCTCCTCGTTACGTGCCTGGAGATTCTGGGGACTGTGGTTTGACTCCTGCCTCAGCCTCTCCTCCGTCTCACCAGGTTGCCCTGCGCATTGCACATTACTGGTAGGTTGCAAGCACTTCATCCTTGACTGATGTATCTTCAGACCCCTCTCGTTTTTGCAAATCTTCCCACATCTGCAGACCCTGGATAAATTGTGTAGCTGTTCTGTCGTCGATTGTCCGTCATGGGTGGTCATAACAATGGTCTGTCCTGTGGGTTGAGCATCCTCCCCTGCTCTCTTAACATCCCAAAAGTTGTATTGTCATTTTTTGAGGAGGAAATGAATGTCTCCAGTTTCTTGACAATCCATTGAGTTGTTGTTCAGAAATTTAAAGAAGCAAACAAACACATTTGTACCTGGTTCTTCTGTTGCTTGAAGAGAAAAAATGTAGGGTTACCAAAGTCACAAGGATGCATCCTCTGGTGCACTATTCATTATATAGTTAGGATATTGATGTAGGAACAGACTAGTGGAGCAATGGAAAGCATAAGTTTTGCAACAAAAATTGCAATTTTAGAACTGAAATGAGAGGTTTATCAAGCGTGTCCAGAGGGCTGGCACGGGCCCCCCTAGCAATGTGATCGGACAGCCTGGGTGCCAACCGAAAAGTCTGAAATTGTGATTGGTTCTTTGCCCTGTCAGAGGCGGGACTTATGTTAAAAAAAACTTTTAGGTCATTTTTGGGGGGATTTTTCTTTTTTAAATATCAAAGTAGCACATTTGCTTTTGTTTGTACTTTACATTCTAAATAAGAACTTTGGCCATCTATTTCATAAGACAGGTTAATGAGAAAGTAATTCACACGCAGTTGCACACAACTCTTTAAGTACCTTAAAATGTGACTTTGAACATACATCTTGTGTGTTTAAAAAGTTAAGCTAATATTGCAATTGTCCCATGGTATAAAGCAGGCTAGATATTATTGGTGAGGTAAGAAAGGGTTAATGATTTAGATTTATTTGTGTGTGTTTGTGCGCACATCACACTTCAGGCCACTCCTGCATAAGTCAGTGCCCCAATTGGGTCACCCCAGTCCAAAAAGTGTGGATACACCCCTGTGTATTCAACTATTAAAGGTTATAATTTACAAAACACTTTCCCTTTCATATAGATATAAAAAAAAATCTGAACAATGTGTAGCCGATATTAGCAGCCACGTTTTACAACCTGCAGGACTCAGGACTGTGGATTAACATCTGGGTTACTTTTTACCAAGAAACAAAGGAACTGATCAATGATTTAAGTCTCCCTCTCAGACAGGCTCTGGAGGACAGGATATTATAAAGTTTTACAACGCCTTGAGTAAACAACCAAGCGGAAACAGAACACTCTGCTATCTACGAATTGACCCCAAAGACATGAACTATGACTGAAACCAGTAAAATTGACCATCTGTTGAAGGACAGCTGAATTAAATCACAGCGTTCAATTCTGCATAAAATGAACATTTACGTCTTTCTTCTTTATTTTGGGGCTTTTTGTGCCTTTTTAATGGATAGACAGGACAGTGGATAGAGTCGGAAATCAGGGAGAAAGAGTGGGGAATGACATGCGGGAAGGAGGCCACAGGTGGGAAGCGAGCCCGGGCCGCCCGCTTGAGACGACAGCCTCCATACATGGGGCGCGCGCCCTAACCACTGCGCCACCAGCGCCCCACATTTATGTCTTTCTTCATCTAGATATTTGTAATTGTCACATTGAATGCATTATAATCATCTTTTTAAACTCAAAATCTGATTTTCAGAATAGGAATAAGAGTTATGTTAGTTTCAATAGGAATTTGACGTGGAGCGCTATTGCCATCTAGTGTTACAATATCCATGAATACGTAACCTTCATAATTATACATTTAGATGTGTTATAAAGCATACTCTTTGATATTAGCTATAGAAGATGTTATTTAAAGACACCAATTTCTTTTCCTACTTTATTAATATGTCTTGATTAGAATGTTGACTGTATAACATGGTTTTGTTCACCTACAGGCTGGGATTAATTGAGGATGTTCCCAGATGGTGTGATTTTCATCTCAACATGAATCTGATAGAAATGTTTGTCTAAATATATGACGTGAACCTACATCAACGAGGACCTGATAGAAATAATATCGAAATGAATGTATGGTGAAGTATATATGTTTAGATTCTTATTCTTAATCTTATTGAGTAAACTCGGTTTAGTTTAAACAATTGTCCTCCGGTCAGAATGGGAGAAACCCGTGGGCGGCCCCCCTCTTCTCCTGCAGACTCCCTCCTCTCATCCAGCTGATAAGAGTTCACACTGAGATCAGATCTCCAGTTTTTAGTAGTTTTTTTGGTTTGTTAAAGTTTAGAGCTTCAGCTCTTGCTTGCTTCTCTTCGGACTTCGGTCTGAATCACTTCTTTTAAGTTTGTGCCGTAGAGATGAGTCTCTGCCGAACTTTTATTTTTAACTCACAATTTTTGGAAACATCAATTCTTTCTGGCTCAAGCAAGTCTTTTGAACTTCCTTCTCTAAAGTCTTGGCTCATCAATTTTGAACGCCAATTCCTTAGTTTGGATTCATTGTTTCATCGGGATGGCCATCCGGTTAATCTGAATTGGAAATCGACGTATCAAAAGACTATGTCATGATTTGGTCTAATTTAGTTTTGTATTTCAGTGTTTAGTGTTTCTTTATGTTCTAGTGTGTTTTGTTTCATTCTTGAGTTCTGTGTGTCTTAGGGTTGTCTTAGGGTGTTTCATGATTTAGTTTTGTAGTTGTCCTCAGTGTTTCTTGTCTTGTGTTCATTCTCCTGTGTCTCTGTGGGAGGTTCTGCCCACTCCTGTTTCCTGGTCGGAGGTCCTGCCCACTCTCGTGTCTCCGTGAGAGGCCCTGCCAACTCCAGTTTCTTCGTTGGAGGTCCTGCCCACTCCTGTCAGAGGCAGAGGCCCTGCTGAGTCCTGCACCCTTGTTAGAGGTCCTGTTGACTCTTGTTTCCTCGTCAGAGGCCCTGCTGACTCCTGTTTCCTCGTCAGAGGCCCTGCTGACTCCTGCACCCTCGTCAGAGAGCCTGCTGACTCCTGCGCCCTCGTCAGAGGTCTTACTTATTCCCGCCCCCTCGTCTGAGGCCCTGGCGACTCCCGTGCCCTCGTCTTCCTCCTTGCCGTCCACCTGAACTTTCCGGGCTATGCGCCCTGCCTCCAGGCCGTCTGTCTGATGGTCCGGAGTCCTGTCTATTCAGAGCCCTCCTTTAAATCCAGCCTGTCAGCTGTGACACTGTCTTGCGTCACTGTACGCCGATCAGCTGAGCTGTGTAAACAGCTGATCAGCTGAATTGCTCTTGCTAAGTTTTGGTTAACTGAGTTTTAAAATATATTAAATCGTCTGTTCCCTTTCTCATCACCTAAAGATATAAAATTAAAACAAAAAAATTTATGAAGTAAATTGACCAGTCTTCCTTCTAGAATAGGAATTGATTGATTTTATGGCTTGAACTCTAATTAGGGCCCGTGCACGAACCGTGCGAGGACCCTCTTGAAACCCTAGTGATTAGTAGGGCCTGAGCACGAATCGTGCGAGGACCCTCTTGAAACCCCAATGATTATTAGGGCCCAAGCACGAATCGTGCGAGGACCCTCTTGAAACCCTAGTGATTATTATTAGAGCCCGAAGCACTGACAAGTGCGTAGGACCCTCTTGGAATTCAAATGATTATTATTTTTATTTTTATTTTTATTCCGCCACTTTATGGCCACTTTTGAGGGCCTGAACGTGCCCAAAAACTCAGCAAAATTTGCACGGTCATCGGGTCCGGCGAAAAATTTGATATTTTGCCGTTTTCATGAACCAAGTTTGCAAATTAGCTCGACGATGCCCCCTTTTGATTTTTATGAATAGGTTTTTTTGCCTACATACATGAATCTTTTTTACATGTTAGAGCAGGCCGAGACCTACAAAATAGTCAGTGGAAGTCATTGTCTAATTTCAAAAGGAAGTCCGCTATGATTTTTTGAATGTCTAAAAAGTATGTATTTTCACCGTTTACAGGGTACCTGTTTGAAAGCATCTGCCCGAGAGTGTTTATCTGATCGATTCAAGTTTGGTGTCACATGAAAGTAGACAAGTTGAAGAATAAAAGTTGTGCTCAAATCACGAGGTTTCGAAATAAGGCGTGGCTGTGGCGTGATGTCAAAGTTTGATGTCGTTTTTTGCATCACGCCAAAAACAGTAAATGCTTATAACTCTACTATGCAGTGTTCAATCATCACCAAAAAATTCATGCATGACAAAGAGCCTGCCCTGAACACATCCATGATTTAATTTTTTAGAGGACTTATGTCCCAGCAGGACCTGGAAAAACTTGTCCATGCTTTTATCTTCAGTCGTCTTACTGCAACAGTGTCTTTACAGGTCTGCCTAAAACATCAGTCAGACAACTGCAGCTGATCCAGAACGCTGCTGCTAGAGTCCTCACCAAAACCAAGAAAATGGATCACATCAGTCCAGTTCTGAGGTCTTTACACTGGCTCCCAGTCTGTCAGAGAATAGACTTTAAAATCCTGTTGCTGGTTTATAAAGCGCTTAAAGGTTTAGGGCCAAAATATATTAGTGACCTCCTGATTAATTACGAACCATCCAGACTGCTCAGGTCATCTGGGACAGGTCTGCTCTCTGTCCCCATAGTCAGAACCAAACACGGAGAAGCAGCGTTCAGTTTCTCTGCTCCTTATATCTGGATCAAACTCCCAGAAAGAAAACTGCAGGTCTGCTGAAACTCTCAGCTCTTTTAAATTGAGGTTGAAGACACCTGTTTACAGCTGCCTTTCATTAAACAGCTTGAATAAGATTTTGAATTTTAACTCTGCACTGTAACTTTTAACTCTTTTTATATTTTTACTTTACTTATTTCAATTAATTTCAATTGAATTATTTTTACTTGAACATATGTTCAGATTCAATAATTCCAATGTTTTTTTTTAATGTTGTATTTTAATCTTTCTTTTCTTTCCTCTGACATGATTCTTTTGATGTGTTGTGTGAAGCACTTTGAATTGCCTTGTTGTTGAACTGTGCTATATGAATAAGCTTGCCGTGCCTTGCCTTAACCATAGCGCCTCCTACTGCAAGGAATAAGTACTACACAATGCTCAATTTAGTTTGAAATTTTAGTTTAGATCAGCACAGAGGGCTATCTCGTTGTCAGATGATTTAGAAAGAATATTAGATAAGGAGGACAAGGTTTCCTTAGCTGCAGAAGGAGGTCTGTAGCAACCAACAACAGTAATATAACAGCCCTTGGACAACTCAACCTGTAAAGCTAGAATTTCAAACTGATTAGGTATTGACTTCTTGACCAATACTTTAGTGTGGAATTTACATTTAGAATACACAATTATTCCACCACCACGTTTAACACGATCAGCACGACTTTAATAGACCATTAATAGAACCAACACTATCATTAATAGATTTTTTCAGTCAACACTCAGAAATTACAATTATATCAGCATTAGTTGTCTGTGCCCAAACTCTAGCAAAGTCTATTTTAGATAGAAGACTACGGACATTTAAATGAATAATACCCAAACCAGATGTTAAGCTAAAATTAGCAGCAGTTTGAATACAATTAAAATCAGGACCAGGGTTAGACTGAACATCGCCAGAAAACAATAACAGCAACACAATCAAGCACCGTGATTTAAACATTTTGGTTGAGTTACACTTAAGGTTTGCATCTGTGCACTGAATCGAAAATGAAAGAGCAATCGAGGGAACAATGAAACATGTTTTAAGCACATAGCAACACATCAAACCGATAGACAGTTTAGCAGGCAAAATTGGATTCGGCTCTACCATTCCGATTATATATCATCCTATAACGTTTTCAGAACCCTTTTCTTTTCAATTGGTTTGGAGCACTATATGTGGTTGCCTGGGGCAGAGGGACCTTGAGAGAGTCTTCCTGTCTAGATTGTTCGATGGATACAATAAGAAAGAAAGATGCCTGATTGGTTTTTCGTTCTCACACTCCACAAATTTACTATATTTCGAAGGTTAAGCATGGACAGAAGGGTATATCATAAGCATTCTGTGTGTGTTATTATGTGATTCTTATGAGGCCAATTAACATCATAATTGTATAATTTTTCTCTTTTTCAAGACTGTTGTCTCGAAGGGGGGAAATATGAGGTGTCTGAAATATCTGGGAGGAAGGTTAGCTCCTCTCAGGGTGTATAGATTACATCTGGAAAGTGTTTGTAACTGAGACCTGTGTTGCCCCTTGAGTTAATGAAATACATAAATCTAAGACAGTAACCCCCACAGTTGAATGTGTGCATTGGGACCCTGTCTTCAGAGAATTGCCATATATGGAGTGCTGTTCTGCCCCCAGAATGAGAAGCAGATGTTTGCATGTGGGTGTGGGTAATTTCTGCATAAATATCACTGTCCTTGTGAGATTGAGAGAGATTGTTATTGGCTTCACGTCTCTCCCAGGCCGAATCATGGCAAGCCTGGAGATGCTGTTCTTCTCTGTAAATAAACTAATTATTTTACAAGCAAGTCAGTGTCTGCAGAGATTCCTTCATCATTTGCACATCATCAATGACTGAGAAACAACACTATCCCAGTTTTTTGGGGCGAGAGTCGGGGTACACCCTGAACCCACGCATGCACCTGAAGAACATACAAACTCCACACAGAGAGGCTCCTGTCCAATGGGTATTCAAACCAGGAACCTCATCCCTGTGAGGCAACAGCGCCAACCACTGCACCACCTGCAGCTGTAATTTAAATCAATTTACGAATTTAAATGTAAAAACGTCAAAAAGCGACTAAAATGAATCTTCACGTAATATACAAGCAGTTTATTAAATTCATTTGTACAGTACTGTCACATCCACATTACAATTGTTTTTCATGGAAAATCAGTAGCTGAAGTTTAGATTTCAAAAAAGTAAAGTGCAGCTCAAGTGCTGATTCATTTCTGATAGAAATAAACATTTTAGTACAGCAGCTCTCTGACACAATGAGGTAGATGATGTGTTCCTTCAAAATAACCTTTTTCACTAATTTGTCGAAAGACACTTCCTATTTAACAATAATTCCGTTCTGTGTATGGACAAAGTCATTTTCAGTCAGTAAAAAATGTCACATGTTATCTTCTTATGATCCCTGGAGTGCCTAACTATATATGAAAACATTTGTTCAGTGCAGCTTTAAGAGTTCTTCATTTTACCCCTGATGCTCAAGACTCAGAGAAGCCAGCACCGATAATCTCCTCTCTAGAAACAAAAGAAAGTCAAGCCAGTGAGAACAGTGACCAGGATGAATCACGTTTTCTCGCAGGCTATAGAGAAATAAAGTAGTACTATAAGTAGTAGAAGTGCTTTCCTGAAGTGCTTTCCATCTTCTATATATAAGAAGTGAACTTAAGTCTTAAAGCAGAATTACGCCTTTGCAGAAGTCCAGCAGGGAGTGACTCCAAGCCCATTTGTAAACAAAATATATGTGAGAAAAAAAATTCTTCATAAATGTACGGCTATAGTAAACATTTTCCTGATGAGCTCCTGGTTTCATTATCAGAGTTTCAGGTCTTCTTCAACATATCATGATGTTCATTTAAATAATGGTGCTGTTTGGATTAAAAAGAACTTGGAACAGGGTATTTTTAGGGCATTGCTAAATTATGATTAAGTAATCACCATGACAACCAGTGCAGTAATGTTCTTACTGCACGAAGAACCCCTGAAGAGTCTGCTGTTCATGTCATTGTCAAATACATTTTGTTCTAATTTCCCATGAACCCAGAATATATTTTAGTCACTTATATCTTCTGTGATTTACATCTTTAAGCCATCCAAGCTAACCTGATAGCTTAGCATTTGCTAACCACTCAGTCCTCTCAGACTCAAACTGTTTTTCCAATTGTCACTCTCCAAAAACCACCAAAATGGCGTTCTAAGACCCCCGGCTTCAAAACATGCTAACTTCTGATATACAGTCAAGAGTAAATTCATATTTAAAACTATAGTAATTCAAAGATGACTTTAAATCTCCCTCAACACAGAAACACAGATTTTTCTAGATAATGAAATAATAATATAGTTTTAACTTCCTCAGTTTGCCCCTGCCAATTACCTTTGGCCAACATTAAACCAAACATTAGCTTTGTACCAATCACAGTACATAGTACATACAAAAAAAACGTCATGCAGTTTTATGCGAACAAATGTCTCTCAAATTCAAGTTTGCTTACATTCATCTGTGCGAGTCACATCATGTAAATCCCTTTTACGAGTGGGAGGTTTCTATGCAAAGAGTTGGAGATACACTGATAAGACAAGGATATGCAAAAGGACGAAGAGGGACGAGTGAGCGGGGCAATCCACACCGCTGGCAGTTGTCATGCTGGGGGAAGCTGTAGTGCTGTTGGAAGCTGTGGTGCTGTTGGAAGCTGGAGATAAGAACGTTCCTATCGCCGATGTCAAGAATGCCTGAAAGGTGCTCAGTTTGGTAAAGACCGTTAGATCTGCTTTCGCTACTCGACCTCGGGTGCTTGAGGTATTTTCAAATGATAACACGGACGCCTGGAACCAGGACCCATCCAGCTTACACATGAGAGGACCGCCAGAATCCCCCTAAACATAAAGGACAAAAAAAAACCCTAAGTTTACAGAACAAGGGAGTATTTGCCACAAAGCATTAAGTTAAATGTGTGAGGCATTCAAGCCCAGGAAAAACACTGCCACAAAATGTATCGTATCCTATTCTATCCTATTATATGGTAGCATAATGTATGGTATGGTATGTCAGGTTAAGTATCATAATGTGTTGTATAACCTTACCTACTGGACAGTACCATATCATACCGTACCATACAGTATTGTATCGTACAGAACAGTATTGTATCATGCTGCACTGTAGTGTACTGTATCTCATCACATCGTACCGTATCATATCATATTCATTTGATTAAAAAACAGACTTATATCATGTTATGTTGTAAAGTTTCAGATCAGCTACAAAAGGCCACGTTTGACAATCTACTACTTTAGTTTCTCACCTGCTCCAGTGTGAGTGATGCTGTACAAATCGTGTCACTTGATGACGTGTTTCCACAATTCACGATTGAGGTCTGTAATTCCTGCAGAACTTGTTCCTCTGACAATGGGGGAAAATAAAAGGATTATTATTACAGGTCACTTCCAGTAAACTACCTCAAATGGGCATACAAACTCTGTAAGAATGTCCATGTGTAAACATTTTATCTAAAGAGGTGAAGTGATAGAAGTGTTACTATGCTTCAAGGACTCACCCCCACCACGGCCAGAGCTCCAGCCGGCAGCCCAGCAGGTTGAGCCCTCTGAGAAGGTCTGTCCGTTGTCCAGACAGATGGGCTGGATATAGACTGACAGGGTGGGTTTGGTTGACAGTTGCAGCACTGCTACATTTGACCCACTGAGGTTGCTCAGGGTGATATTTGTCACATTCAGTGTCACCTCAAAAGGGTTGGATCCATTCTGTTTCAAACGACCCAAAACGACGGTCCATTCAGATGGCGTGGGGGAACTGTTGGAGGTAAAGAGAACACTTTGATTCACCTTTTTAGACTCTTCTCAAAGACAGTGCATTTGTCTTTTCAATCCAATGCTAATTGTTTCACATATGACCTTCTGGATATTCTTAGAAGTTGTTATTCTTAATGCCGGATCGAGGGTGGGTTGGGGTGGGGCGAGTCTAAGGAGGAAGGTCGTGACATAAAAAAGGACACCGCGGTCATATTGCTCACAAGACATCCAAGAGGGCGGGCCAAGCAGAGTCTGACACTACACAATCATTATTATTGGACATATCCACACTATCAATGAAAGAGTGGAAAACGTGTGCTGGAGCAGTAAAGAGTATGACGCTGCTTTCACATGCTCAGTGATTACGGCAGTTAGTTACTGGTCATGTGACATGAACACCATCAACCCGTTCTGAATTTTCTGAATCGACTATAGAAACTTTTCGAACCTACTAGTAATGTAGACCCCAAAATAGCTAAAGATGGAGCACCGTTTCAATAATAATGAAAGTCCCTTTTCATTGGCTCAAACTTAAAACAGAATACTGACATCACTTCAGGTGTCTCACCTTGAGAAGCAGTTGGCGTTGCTCAACACAGAATCCAAGGCAACCAAAGTCCCACCACACACATGGCTTCCATTCTTCTGCAGGCTCGCCATCCACGGCCACACACCAGCCTGTGTGACTGAGCTACCTCCCATTATACGAGAATTCAACGAAGCTTGACCACAGACCACAGCTGGAGAGAAAGCAAAAAAAGATCCATAAGTAAAGATTATCCTTTTAGAATGGTGCAGCCATGAAATACATGGAGTCCTTGGTTTGAATTTCTCCCTCAGTGTGAACGTTCAGCGACATGATCTCAAACAAGTTGGTGGTGTATCAACAGCTCATACTGACTATGTCAAATTAAGGCTAAAAAAATCAGCAGGTACTAATTCTGGACATGTCAGGCACTCACGGGCTACGGGAGGGATAGTGGTTGGTGCTGGTGGCAGGCCAGGACAGGTGACACTCAGGTCACTGTTAGTCCCAGTGGATGTGAAGACGATGTAGCCCGGCTGGTTGCTGGTGATGTGACTGTTGATCCACAACTGGTACTGGGACACTCGGGTGTATACTCCTGGAAAATTAGGCAGAGCACATCCAGCTCCAAAACTTACAACCCCCTCTAAGATCCAGACGCCGTTCTGCTTGCTCACCAGCGGACCTCCTGAATCCCCCTTTGAGAAAAAAAAAGGAGCGTTCAAGAGAGCTTCATCTTGGTAGTCACAGGTTGTCAGAATCTGTCCCAAATAACGATGTTCAAAATGCTCACCTGACAGGAGTCCCTTCCTCCAGCCTCTAACCCGGCGCAGATCATGTTGTCTGTGATACTACCCACTCCATAGTTACAGTTACATCTTCTGTTGCCCACTATTGGCACCTCCACCTCCATAAGGTTTTGAGGGGAAGGAAGGGGCACTGTAGAAAAACAATGTATGTTCAAAGATGTTGCCTCAAAACTGTTTTCCACAAATTGGAACTTTTGAATATTTCCTCGTAAATGAACATTTTTGATTTTAAACCTAGCTTGTACAAGTTTTGACCAATGGTAGTGCTCCGTTTTCAACTGGTCCAAATGAACTGAGCACATAACTCCAACTTCTTCTGACCTCTGCTGGTTACCAGTTAGTTTTAGAATTGATTGTTAGAAGTATTGCTAGTTTTTAAAGCCTTACATGATTGGGCACCACTTTACTGTTTGAGATCCTCTGGCAGAATTATCATAGGGCCTTCTCTTATATTTATTGTGATTATCTTAATATCTAAGTATAACTTTCTTTCTCTATGTTTTGTTATCTCTTGTATTATGTAGTGTACATGTGAGGCACTTTGTAATTCTGTGTTTGAAGGATGCATTATAAATAAAGTTATCATTATTACTATAACTTTTCTGGAAAAAAAGAAAAAGTAATCAGGTTGATTTCAGACGCACCTCCACTTCCAATGGTGCCCCAGCCGGTAACCCAGGCGTCGATGCCGCTGAAGAAGGTGCTGCCCGGGGCCGCCAGGCACACGGGCAGGATGAAGTTGGTGAAAGTCACAGTTGAGGACAGTTTCAGGAGTGCGATGTCGTTGTCACTAGTAGCAGCGTTGTAGTCAGGGTGGACAATGATTTCCATTACCGACCTGGACACTTCGTTGGAGTTGGTTCCCTCCTGACTCTGTCGGCCCAGATACACCAGCAGACTGCTGGCAGCAGTGCTAAAGTGACCACAAGAGAAGAAAGCAGTGATCAGGCATAATCAACAGTCTGGACAAGAAAACTGTCAAGTCGTGTTTGTTTCCCAAAAGGCAGATGGCTGTTCGCCATGAGTTTGGTTCTGCTAAAGGTTTCTGCTTTTTTTTCTTGCCCCTGTTGCCAAATGTTGCTAAACGCTCACTCATAGTGTTTGGTCCATGTAGAATATTGGAATGAATATGAATATGCTGCGTTTTGCACACACTGCAGGCGTCCATTTTTAGTCGCCCACGGTGGAAATGTCGACATACAAAGCTATATTAAAACGAGCAAACAGTGGGCACAGGCTGAAAGGGGAACTGTTGAGAACAACTATAGTGAGTTTAACACCACAGTGACAACCAACTTAAACAAACTGCTCAGGAGGAAGCATTTGTGCACCTTGAGTGACCAGTGCAGGTCACTGATTGGTGGATCGATACTTTGGGGTTTGTGGTCAAATTAAAGTGTGTCGAATTGAGGTTTGAAAATATGGTCACTCTAACATAGAGCTAAAGGTAGCTCTTGGCTCTGTGATACCATTTTTGTCAGATGACACCTTGAAATCAAATATTGGGTGCTTGAAACAAATCTTTACTGATTGAAAAGTTATTCTTCCATTGAAAAAGAGTTTAAGGCTTCATGAGGGACTCCACATTTGACTATTTCTGACTCTTACCGTTGGAAGCAGTGAGCAGCAGACATCACCCACTGGTTGTTAATGAGGGACCCTCCACAGAAGTGAAACCCAGATCGGTGCAGACTGACCTGCCATGGCCAGCTGCCTTGAGGAGCCACCTGTCCTCCAACAATCCTGTTGTTGAGTGGCGGTTTCCCACACACTAAAAATGGATAGAAAACAAGCGCACAAGGTAAGTAATCCTCTCCCCTCCCTGAAGCATTGCATCTCTGGGTTTAGGATTAAGATCCGGAGTGTGCCGGGATATTTCAAGGTGTGGCTGATCAAACATAATTAAGGTAAAAATGTTTTTTTATTTCACAACCAGTCTAAGCATTCTGTTGCTTTTAATGACACGCTGTTTTTACGGTAACCATAATAATAAAAAAAGCAAAAACAACATTTATACTGCCATAAATGAGTGAAAGAAAAATAACCAGGACTCACCATCAAGCTGTCCGAGACACTCTGAAAAAAAGAAGACCAAACATCTTCATTCAACAATTCAGAAATCTCCTGAACTCATATACGGCTAAACATACATGGAAGGGGTTTTAAAGAGGGGGCACACTTTGAACCCCCCTCCTCCCCCAGCTGACACACAGGGGGAAATATTTTTTTCCAGCTCTCTCCAAGACTTCTCCGACTCTTTCATTCACTCAGAAATCATCATGATCATGAAAGGTTTAACTTTGCCAAGCTTGAGGAGGTGTTCCCTCGTCTTATTTTTGGCATTTCTGCTGATGCATTTTATTCAGTCGTTATCAAAACATTTTATAGAGAGATCGACTTCTGCTGAGAGTTTTGACCTCTCGTTGAAACGGTTTGATGACTTCAACATTTTTGTGGCATTGAGTAAGTGTGCAGGCCTTTCTCCTTTGTCCAGTTTCCACATAGACCCACATATGTCATTATTAACTGTCTTTAAAAAAACGTAACTGTGTGACATACAGTACATGGTACTAGGAGTATAGAAGTATTAAGTAAATGGGGATTTGAAATGTCACATTTGTTTAAGTGGCATTGCATTCTTATTTAGATGTGTGACCCTCTGTCCTCAACCTGAGTTTGGTTGCGTAAAGTTGAACAATTAACACATACAGGTGAAATCATTCAGCATGCAGGCGACTGAACAAAAAGGGTCTCAGAACATTGACACATGTCATTAAACCCTGACGTTTCAAAATCTTACGCAAAGGAGCAGAAAAATAACAACAATGACAGAACTTCCTATATTGACAAACAATTTAAATGCTGTTATTTGTGCGTGAGTGAGCAGTGGCGTCATTGTCTGCGTGTTTTTTTTTATTTTCTAGAATTTTTCACACTCCTGTTGTTTTAATGGATCTCACTGTTGTGTGGCAGCAGTGCCTTAGTGTGTGCACATCTCATCTGACAGGTTTTACAGTCAGGTCTAGCAGGATTTTTGCACTCTTTCAGTTTAAGTTCATTGTTGAGGTTGTTTACAGGATCTAGTTTTTGCCTCTTGTATTTTGGTAAATGTTATTTTTTCCTTTTAAAATCCAGTTGTTTACATTTTTTTATACAGAGTAATCAAATGAATCTTGAACCCCTCCTCTAACATGTCGACCCTTAGAGCCTCTGGTCACTCTGCTGTTCCTACATTATATGAAAAAGGAAAGCGAATATATACCTTCTGTGTGTATCTTGCCCTACGGTTTCTCTGGGGTTAAATCTTAAAGACTTAAAGATTGATTTCTGGTCAGATTAACGTCGTCCTGTAGGAGTTGTTATGTGGACTCGAGGGTTTTTCTAAGATTTACTTTTACTTTTATTGATCCCGTGAGGGGAAATTCTGTTTTTACACTCTGTAAGTCATGCAACACACACATAGGCTGAAATACACACACATGCACAAACAGGATCCTATGGACATGCACTAATGGAGAGATGTCAGGGTGACGGAGCTGGTGGTGGGGAGGGGGTTTGATGCCTTGCTCAAGGGCACCTCGGCAGTGCTGAGGAAGCAATCTGGCACCTCTCCAGCTACCAGACCAACTTCCATATTTGGTCCG
The DNA here is from genome assembly GCF_963930695.1 of Labrus bergylta. NCBI lineage: Eukaryota > Metazoa > Chordata > Actinopteri > Labriformes > Labridae > Labrus > Labrus bergylta. The sequence continues at coordinate 6,079,826 of NC_089210.1, read as the reverse complement.
CGCTGAGACTTGAACCGGCGACCCTCCGGTTCCCAACCCAAGTCCCTACAGACTGAGCGACTGCCGTCCACATTCTGTGATGTGGATGACGGTCCTGCTGCTACTCGATGACTAAAATGTTCAAGTTCCATCTATTCCTCAGCTAACGCTTCACAATCGGCTTCACGATGAGGTGTGGCTCCACCTTTACTTGCCAATCCACCAAGCACCGATCCTCTGAGGAGTGGAGACTGAAATCTGTGCCGACGCATTTTTAAAAGTGGCTCTAATCTCGTAAAGAAAGCCTGGTTAATACCACAAGTATTCATTTCATTTTATGATATGTAAAAATCCAAAGAGAATCACTTAAAGCTCAGATTAGGTAACATAATTGAAACATTTTAAAATCAATGGTCCACAGGTCGTAGCACCAGGTTGGTCTCATTATAACATCATATTCTTTAGAATCAATTAAAGACTTTCAAATCTCCTTGAATGAAGCTAAAGGAGTTAAAAAAGTAAGAAAGCTGCAGCAATATTTTATCATTGACCTTAAAGGTGCACTATGGAGCTTTGGTAGAGAAATGTGGAAATTGGATAAATTTACAGATGCTGTGGTAAATGTTCTTAACTCTGTACACAAACTGTCCAAAGAGGAAAATGTGGTCCCTGTAACACTGTTTTAAGATAAAATTCTACGTGAGAAGTTATGGTGGCAGGCCCAAATCAGTGAATCCGTAACTCTCCTGGTAGCTTTTTAGCTCCAAACAGTGTCCAGAGATCCATTTTCTCTTTGAGTAAAGTTTGTGTATTCAGTTCAGAATACCACCAAGACTGTCCAACATGGAAACTCAGACAAGAAACTCTCCCCTCACTCTGAGCTCAATCTGACTCAATGGAAGGGTTTAAAAATGTCTATGAATCCGTCTACACGTTCTTAATGGTCATTTAAATATTTCATCTCACTCCACAAATATTCATTAACACACTAAATAATCACATTTTAAGCGTTTTTCCAGAATTACATTGCAAGTCACATTAATATCTTCAAATATTAAATACAGAGAACAATCAGAGAGGAAACATTATGTTCAGGTTACTGCTACTATCATTAAATACACGTTTTCATAAAAGTGTTAAATAATGAAAACTGCTCCTTTAAGGTTGCTCAGTGATTGAATTAAATCTGGAATCAAACCCAAATAAACACGACGCTTTTATGAAGCCGCATCAGTTGTTTCAATTCAATTCAATTCAATTCAAAAAAACTTTATTTGTCCCCGGGGGGCAATTCAAGGTCTAAAGGTTGAGGACATATTTGAAGATGCTGTGATTTATGGTGTTAAGGCTGAATATAATTAATGCACAGAGTGAGTGACGGGACGACATCCACTCAGAGGCTGCTCAGCTGATAATTAAAAACCACAAATGGAGAGTTGTAGGTAGGGAAATCATTTGTTTGTTTGTTGTAAAACAGGACAAATGAAGGCCTCAGTTCTGTCAGGAGCACATTTAAGTTAGAACGGTTTTAAGGTTAGAGTATTTTCAGAATTAAAGGGTTCTCACTTTTTTTTCCATGTCTGTCCAACTACTTTGAATAAAGCTTACTTTGCACGGTTGTTCTTTTTTTAAACATTCGCTCTAACGTACAACACAATAATCTGGAAGAGTTCAGAAGATTTTCTTAACAAGAACAAGACTTTCAATACTGCTTTGTTGTTTCTCTCATTATATCTGATTTGTGTATATTTTGATTCGGTGTGTCAGTATTTTGGCTTTGTATATTTTATCACTAATGTTGTGTGAAAGGCTGGTTTTTAAAATAAGAGTTTGCACAGAGTTACAGTTGTGCAACACTTTGCTCTTCTTTACTAATCAACTTCATTCTGAGAGTTTCTCCGGCATGCAGCAGTGAGTGGATCTCAAACATGATTGGTTCAGGTGTGTGCGTTGAGGAGGAGGGGGGGAGGAAAGGGAGTCCTTACCTTGATTGAAGAAAGTCAGCAGGGTTGCCGCACAGATCACTTTGTGGAGAGCCATAACTGGAAGTCCATAATATCTGAGTCTGCTCTGGCATAAATAAGCTTCTTCTCCCCTCCCTCTCTCTGCCTCCAACACAAACACACCTCTCTCTGCTCCACTGACAGGTGCCGTCACCTGTCCAATGACACACCCAACAATTCTCCACTTATCACCTTTACAACACAAGCCTCCCTCTCTTAGATATGCACTTATTTACAGTTATTGTGGAAAAAGACTTCACTATTATTCCAGTGGCTCCAAACCTTTCTTGGCTCATGAACCTTCATTGACTTCCCAAGTGTGTTTTCAATCATGTAGTAGTTTTTTCTACTGTGTTTCAAGTCAAACAATCTATCAGTAAATCTTTATTTGTATAGCATCAATTCACAACAAATGTAATCTCAAGACCTTACTCATTGCTTTATACAAAGACCCAACGTTAATCCATCATGAGCACAGCACTGAGCAACATTTGGTAAGAAAAAACTGTCTTTAGAATGTGCGACTTTTTGATCCAGTTGATGTCACCGTTGAGCACCAGCATGAAACCAAAACAAACTGCTGTTTGGCAAAACCTCCGCTATTCTATAGCCTTCGCTCTCCTCCAGCAGCACACCTCCAACCCCCCTCCCCTCAAGTTCGCACAAAGGAGTTATCAATTACAACGCACCATAATTAAGCACCATCGAGAGGTGGACAAAATTGTCCTTTGCTCGAGCTGCAATCACCTGTGTCCTGCATTGTCGTGTTAGCAGGCTAATGGTAGCACACTTTGGTTAACTCATAGCTTCATATTGCACATAAATAGACACGGAATGATTGTGCTCTAAAGACACTTACGTAACATCCACATGAGCAGGGAGTGTGTTATTCTTTTTTTCTCTAGTCCTTGACTAAAACAGCTTTAAACTCAAGGCCGTCCCGTCCATGTATACATGATGTAAACATAGCTCCAACAACAATACACCTGGCAGGACTCGTGCTTCTCACTCATTGTAGACAGTCATGACTCAGAGACATTTACAGAGGAGATACTTGATTTCTGCTGAATTTATGTGCAAAAAGTTGTACATTCTTCCTCTAACAGGCAGAAATCTTGAGCAAACCCAGACTCATGATGAACAGCCATCTGCCTAAAGTGTGTAGGGCTTTAAAGACGGGATGGGGGAGATGCAGGAAGAAGGATTGGGGCGAAACAGACAGGGGGGGTGGCAGTCCATAGCAGCCGGCCGTCCCCAACAATCAGAGGAACCCACCAATCCCGAGGAAACCTATGAGACAAGAGAGCTCAGGAGCTCCCAGGAAAAATAAGTGGTTGAGTATCTTATGTAGGATGAAGATTTACAAATAATGGCATTTAATTTTAAGGTGCAGCTTTAACTACACAAAGCCGAGAATGCTGCTGTACTTTCACTTGAAACTCAAACTACATGAAACTGAATAAACTTGTTTTGTTTTACAGTCATGGCAGCTTTAAACTTGTATTTGATTACAATCCAAGGGACTTATAACTGGAAAGTCCAAGTCAGAAGACAAAGAACCACGTTGAAATTGCATGATATGCCTTCCCGTACGTTGTATGTTTATGAGATACAGCAGGGTTAATGATTCAGCTGTGCTAACGAATAAGCTCACCAAAAAACCAAAACTACAGGTAAATCTTCACTCACATTAAAAGGTAGGATTAATCAGTTGCAGCCAGAAAAAGTTGAATCTCCTCTGAGTAGATTTGATCTGGTTATGAAGACTGAAATGAATCACAATGCCTCTTTACGACCTACAAAAGCAAATGAGACCCTCAGCATTAAGATTGATAATGTCCTTATCATTATGTTTCATGTTTACAACCGTTGCTGCAGGGTGGGTGTGTGACTAATGCACACCGGCCCTTAGAATGTGAAATCACCATCATTAATAGGTATTAAACTGTTATTTCAAGGTTAAACTGTTACATAATCTCGCTTTACATACATTTATCTTCCCCGTCCCCGAGTTGTTTTTTAAAAGAATGCAGTTCACCTCAATGTGTTCATTCATGACATTTAACCTTTACTCAAAGTTACTCAAAGTCAGAATCTGTTTTTTTTTTTCACTTTAAGCATCAAGAATGCAAAAGGCCTTGTTTTTTTGTTTATTCTTTTCCTTTGAACATAAGTTGAAGTTGACAAGACTTTCCTGTTTGTTAAGAAAAGGGAGGAGCACTTGGTTTCATTCCAAAAAGATAACCATTTACTGACATTTAATAAAAAAGTATCTGCCATCAAGTGTCACCTGGTCACATTCCTGCATCTCTGCACTTAAGTCTGTTCATTGTCTGTTCAACTGCCTTTTCACGTCTTCAAATCTATAAGACCTTTAAGGGATCTTTAGTATATTTTTGCTCATCTTTGAGACTCACACGCTCTGATTAAGGAGACACCTTTAAAAAAACGGGTGTCCCCTCCTGGAGGTCATAGGTCATTTCAGTTAATTTCTACTAACAAGAAGAAAACATGAGACAATGAAAACATGAACATAATTTTTTCAGACTTTAACCATGGCGGAAAATGTTTTCTGAAGCAACCAAAGGGTAATATATAGAATTAACATCTCCCCCTACTTTAATCAAAACTGAAAGTAATTAGTGGAGGTGGGGGAAAAAAATCGATAAAACATAGTATCGTGATATTTTGTGTGCCGATATTATATCGTCTCATGGCTGGCCAAGTATCAATATTTTATTCATATTTATAGCAAATATGCTGCTTTCATTTTTTAATTGCTGAATTGGTTGCACAATTGTTCAAAATGACTGCCACTGTAAACAACAGAGGTTCAAAGTAACGAATTACATTTACTCGCGTTACTGTAATTGAGTAGTTTTTTGGTGTACTTACTACTTTTTAAGTCGTCTTTAAACTCTGTACTTTTACTTTTACTTAAGTAGGTTTTCACACTTAAATAGAAATCAAGTATATTCTCTGAAAATAACTCTGTGAGTCATGACTGTCGACAATGGGTGTAACACCCGAGTCCCACTGTCCGTGATGTTTTCAGAGTCAAATCTTCAGTTTGTTAACATCGCTCGGACAGACAATAAAAGTTGTTTATTTGAGGGACTAGAGAAAAGAAGAATAACATACTGTACTCACTGCTTAACTGTGTTTCTAGATCACGCTCATTTCAGGTAAATTTACATGCAGTGTGAAGATACGAGCATAATAAAGATCGCTAGCATTAGCATGCTAACACAACAATGCACCACAAGTTGTTTTGGTTTCATGCTGGTGCTCAAGGGCGACATCTGCTGGATCAAAAAATCGCATATAAAGCTTTTAAACATTTCCCTTCATAAAACAGCCTATATAATATTGTTAGGTGGGGGTTGTTTCTGTTTGTATAAATCCAATGAAGAAATCGTGAAACAGACTGGAGATTATAACACCATTTAATCGGCCGAGGTCAGACAACTTCATCAAACAAGCACGCTTCCAAATCACTTGACTGACAAAGTGCTGACAAAGTAACAGTGTTCACAGTGCTGCTTATATTCTGTCAAAAAGGTGCAACCCACAAATTCCTTTCTATTTGGGTGCATCACCATAAAACAATAAAGATGACACTGATTTGTATACGTAACAACTGTAGACTCTCTGTCTAGCAAACAGTTGCTGATAACATATAGTTGGCTCCTCTCCATTTATAGATCTGCTACTACTTAGGTGCTTCACTCATATAAGGTTACAGCTTCAGACACCTAAAGGTAGGAGTGTTAACACGTGGTAGACAGACTTGAATAATACATTTCACGAAGTTACCAAGATTAATGAATTTCATGAAAATTCGTACTAACAAATATACATATAATCCTTGATTATTTATTCATCATTATGTATATTTTGTTTTTGTCAATGGGGTAGAAAATTAAATGTTTATCTGAAAAGATAAATCTTTGTAAAGGTTGGCCTTTACTTAAAAAAACTTTGAAATTAAAATCCCCTCGTCCTTTTTTCACGACATGCGAGAGATGCGTTGTTAAAAAAAGTAACTTTTACTTAAAGTACATTTTAAACAAGTTACTTTTTACTTTTACTTTGAGTACATTTTTAAACTGGTACTTTTACTTGTACTTAAGTAAAATTTTATCAAAGTAACAGTACTTTTACTTGAGTAGAATATATTAGTACTCTTTACACCTCTGATAAACAAGGTGTTGACTGCATGCTTCCAGTATCAAGTGGTGAGTCTGTGGCCTTCAAAGAACTAGAAGAATTAGAAAAAACACCTACATATGGAAAATGGCTATAATATGAAATCTTGCAAGTCATATTGAGTAGATACTGACACACAATCAGTTAAACCCTCGCTTTCACTTAATTATTATATGCTCTGGTCAATTACAGTAAATGCAACCAGGTCATCTGACTAATTATAGGACTTGTGAAACCAACTATCTGCCACAGTAATGTTACAGGTTTATGGGCATGAGTAATTGTGCAAATATGCAGGTCAACTTTTTATTGCACATGCATGATTGTAATCAATTAGCTTATCACTAACATTGAAGTTCTGTTGTTCAGTTAAAACAATTTCAATTGAAAATCAACATTAATTCCATAGTTCAGTGTTTCCCAAAATGTGGGCCACGACACCCTGGTGGTCCGTGCGGGTACTGCAGGTGGGCGGTGAGAAAACCTCAGCCAAGCAGAAAAATAAAAAATATCACAATGATGATGATTTACCATGACTCAACAATTTAGGTGATAAGTAAGTCCTGTCACGACTATTCTCGGACATTATATCATAATATTTTACAATCGGTTATCTTTCTTGTGTGTGTCTACCATGTTGTCATGTCTAATTGAGAAGGACAGCTGTATGAAACGTACTGGTCCCCTTCAGTTGTAGTGTGAAAAGTACAGATTTAAACAGTGTGACATTTATTTGCATAAACCGACAGCCTCTAGAATTCTGACATAAACAATACACTAATATAAAAAGCATTTAGTTGTGTAAACTATGAACAACAAAATAAACTGGTTCAGCAATCGGTCCCGCACAAGGCATTACGGGAAACAAGGCATGACGAGCTGTCGCTACTGACTATCAAGAGTTTACCCGGTCGGACATTACAGGTATTTTAAGGTAGTGGAGTTAGTCTATGCAGTACAATTTTTTATTGCAGAGACACAAAGACGAGGACGAGATCCTGTGTGCATTTACAGAGCTAAGTTTTCAGTGTGTTTTGGGTGGGGGGGGGGGGTCTGCTTCTCCTCAATTCAGTCCCTTCAGTCCTGTGAGCAGAAGTTGATAGTTTACTATCAAGTGGAGAATAAATAATAAATAAGAGTTTGAGTGGTGTAATGGCCGTAGATACACATACCTTCCTTTACTAAACGTACTTGTTGGGTCACTTTCGACTGAGGTGCTTTTTTTCCAGGAACATATGACATCGAAGCAGTTAAACTGGATCAACAAGTCTCAGATCACAGACATTTCTTCAAGTTTTTCAAGTCTGTTTCAACAGTTAGGAGTACAGGTGTGTGTGTGTGTGTGTGTGTGTGTGTGTGTGTGTGTGTGCAGGTATGCAGAAGTGAACTGATTTAATCCACACAGCACCGGGAAATCAAGACCACAAAAAGAAATCTGGATGAACCAGTGAGGCGGATAATGGCAACATGATCAGATAGAAAAATATTGTATTATCTTAAATAAATTAAAATGTAAAATTTTATATACATATTTTAAATATGTTGTGTTTTTAATAAGCACACACGGTTCTTCATAGAACAAACAAAACAAACTGCACCTTCACACATCGACCAAAACCGAAGAAGACCAGCATCAAAGAAACGTATCTAATCTATTGCAGTACTTTAGTGCATTAGTTTTATCTGTGTTACCATGCCAACCTAAATACACATACATCTAATTATGAATGTTTATTTGTTTCAGTTTTTGATAAGGACAGAAATATTGTAGAGCACTGTTTTGAGGTAATTCTTTACACAAATGGCCCGTCTACATTTTGATGATTGACAGGTCTGTTGTTTACCTTGGTTAGCCTCTGGGATTAGCATGTTAGCAAGCTTTACCATACTGCTGATTAAAGCTGAAGGGGATGGGGATGTCTTAATGTCTGCTGGCATTTCTTCATAAACCAAATTATCGCGCCAAAAACCACCGAGCCAAGCTTCATTTAATGTCGTCGATTACAACATCCTGGTCCTCTGATCAAACAGAGATTGAGAAATCTCTTGGTATCAGAACGGTAATGGATCAACAACTCTTGGGTGTTAGCTCGGTATCATGTTGTATGCTGCCTTTCAAGCATTCACGATTGGCATCCAACTAATCAATGTCATCTATCATACAGAGAGGTTTGCCAATTTACTGCTGATCTGTCATGTTTTTGACAAAAAAAAATGGACCTGACGATGGCGCTAGATAAAATGTCTAAGCATCCCAAAAGTTGTATTGTCGTTTCTCAAGGAGGAAATGAATGTCTCCAGTTTCTTGACAATCCATCAAGTTGTTGTTGAGAAATTTAGAAGAAGCAAACAAACACATTTGTACCTGGTTCTTCTGTTGCTTGAAGAGAAAAAAATGTAGGGTTACCAAAGTCACAAGGATGCATCCTCTGGTGCACTATTTATTATATAGTTAGGACATTGATGTAGGAACAGACTGGTGGAGCAACAAAAATTGCAATTTTAGAACTGAAATGAGAGGTTTATCAAGCGTGTTCAGAGGGCTGGCACGGGCCCCCCTAGCAATGTGATTGGACAGCCTGGGTGCCATCCGAAAAAGTCCTAAATTGTGATTGGTTCTTTGCCCTGTCAGAGGCGGGACTTATGTCTTGGGGGATTTTTCTTTTTTAAATATCAAAGTAGCACATTTTCTTTTGTTTGTACTTTACATTCAAAATAAAAACTTTGGCCATGTATTTCATAAGACAGGTTAATGAGAAAGTAATTCACACGCAGCTGCATGCATCTCTTTCAGTACTTTAAAATGTGACTTTGAACATACATCTTGTGTGTTTAAAAAGTTAAGCTAATATTGCAATTGTCCCATGGTATAAAGCAGGCTAGATATTATTGGTGGGGTAAGAAAGGGTTAATGATTTAGATTTATTTGTGTGTGTTTGCGCGCACATCACACTTCAGGCCACCCCTGCATAAGTCAGTGCCCCAGTTGGGTCACCCCAGTCCAAAAAGTCTGGATACGCCCCTGTGTATTCACCTATTAAAGGTTATAGTTTACAAAACACTTTCCCTTAAAAAAATTATTTAAAAAATCTGAACAATGTCACAACTGTCAATTTGGAGAAAGGGGGAGAAAAATCACAGTTCATATATCAATCATCAGAAACACACCTCTTCTTTAATTAATGTGCAGAGCATCAGGGAGGCAGCCATTGTTGATAATAAGGCCATTGTGACATTAATTATACCCCGATAACATAATACCCAAGGCGCTTATTTAATCAGTGACTGTCTGTTCTCAAACTGGCTTTACAGGAAAGTGACTCTGGTTATATATGCAGTGGCCTGATTGTTGCCCTGGATTCATGTTAGCAGCTTGCTTGCATTCATGGTTTCATGGAACTTCATGCAAATACTGTGTGTCGTTAGAAGTCGCTGTGTCTAACACATGTGCATGCACAAAGACAGCAAACATGGCGGAAAATTACAACGGAGGATTAGGGCCAGAGAATAATCTCATAAATTAATGAGTTCGAGCCTGCGCAAAATGATGAAAGTAGAACTCTTAGTATTAAGTATTTTCCTCTGCAGACAACTTCCTCCAAGTCAGTGTGGTTCTTTCTTAGGAAAAAGCCAGTTTCTTGCAGTATCTTTTCAGGGTGCTGATATTTTAAAGACAATGTTAAGATGATGTGCCAAAAGCATGTTTAGTTTCATATCTGCATAAGTAAAGCCCCAACACAACTATTTGTGTCTGTTATCGGTCTGCCTTGTTAATGTGTCTCATGTGCAGAGCCAGTTTGGGTCCTGTTCATCATTTTACAGATAAACAAGTTCTTGAAAGGTGAAGTGAAAACTTCTCTTGAACTGTTTTTACCGACTACACAAGGAAGAAGCCTATTTCCTTATTAGTGAAACCTTTAGGACAAGATGCTCATTGTTTGTCATTTGAGAACAGGATGCTGCAGCTCTTCTGATATAGACTAAAATAACAACTTTATTCTTTTATTCTTTAAAGACTTTAAGAGTTCTACTTTCATCATTTTCACGCAGGCTGGTCTCGAACTCGTTAATTTACGACTCTAATCTTGAATTTTTTTTTTTTTTAACGTGGCCCTGATCCTCCGTCGTAGAAAATGAGATGAAAAGGTGACTGATTATAAAGATGTAACTAAAGGCCTGTTCATACATCAAGCAGCTATGAGGAGATGTTTTTACATCGTAGTACAGTTTACAGTATATCTTTGCCAATCCCGTTCTGAACATAAAAGCAGTATAACCGTAGAAACCCCGATCTTACTTCCTCTTAAATATGTAATCCATTATTCTTCAAGATTTTACTGGCAAAGTTTTATGATCTTTAGTTCTGCCTGCCGTGACTTACTTTGTTGGAATCTGACGAGCTGGCAGCTGGTTGTCTGGTTTGTTTTGAAGGGCAAATACATTAGAAGCAAAAGTCATTAAGAGCTGTAAAAAAAAGAAATGGTTCGGTGCATCTTTAAACTTAGTGTCAGCAAGCTTGAACCGTTTCCAAGTTTGAACAAAGGGAACTGTCAAACAAATAGTTCATCAACATGTAAATGCCTCAGGCCAGCCGCTCACTGACAAGACAGAAACTATGCTAGAATCACAAATGAGGTCATGCTTAGATGATTATTTAAGGCTCAACACCTAATCGACCCAATTTATAATTTTTTAGGATTATGAAGGCTTAAACTCAATCCATCACTGGTAGAGCAAACATCCTTAACAAACTACACTGAGGTGAACTCGAACCTGCCTGATGATGTTTGCAGGATGAGGATTTAAGTTTGAATTTAAAAAAAAAACAGACACATTGTTTTTGTTTTATCAACACTTTCATTTGAAACGGACATCAACACAAACTCATGAATGATAAATACATTATTAATAATAATAATAATAATAATAATAATAAGACTTCTGTCCCAACAGAAATGTTTAGACACAGATGTGAGGCCTCATTTACAAAAAAAGCATCCTCATAATGATTTGGTCTCCCACGACAAAGAGAAAAATATTTAGAACTGGAGGGCTGAAGTCAAAAACCAGATATACTGAGAACAATCGTTGGCATCTCAACTGAGATCTATGACTCGACTGTTTGGATTTTGGCACAAGTGCAAATAGTTTTGCGTCTTAAGTTCCCGTAAAATGCACAATGATTTTCAGTTTTGCTTCCTGTACATTGTAAAGCTCCAACTTGAGCTCTGATACCGCTTTCGAAGCTGTGCAAAAACACAGATACATTTCAATAAAAAGATCCTTGTCTGGAACAGGCTACCTTCGGAGTGGGAATAGGATTCCTGACTCGGTGGGTGGGTATGGGGTTAACTGGGTTGGGCGGGAGAAGGCAGGAATGGGGTTTACCAAAGATAACCACAGCACAATGTCAACTCTTATGCCAACTGTATGTTTTCTTATCATCTGTGCAAACGAATAAAACAATTTTGGAAGAAAAATAAAAGATCCTTGTCTGTGAATATCGGCATTTAGCCTGGAGTTATCTTTTTTCTATGCTCTTTATCTGTAAAAAAAAAAAAGAGGTCGGATTTGAACCCATGACCGCTGCGACGAGGACTAGCCTCTGTACATTGGGCACGCAACAAAAACCCTAGGACTATCCGGCGCCATGGAGCCATTACTTATCGATGACAAGAGAGCTCCACAGGAATCAGTCCTAAAACCTGGAAGTAAGTTAGCATTTGAGCGCCATGGGGTCTAACGTCCAAAAGTCAAATGGGGATTTTGAATGGGTTTGTGGTTAAACGCCTGAAATAAGGTCTGTGGTTAACACAAGCTTAAGAGATGTTGGCGTTTTGTTAGACCACATAATGAATTTTTAAGGATGGCCGCTGCGTTTGAGACTTGATCATCCTTCTCTGTGCAGAGCGTTCAGTCCTGCAGTTAGAAAACAACAATGACTTATCTGTGCGCTACTGAAACAGAACAGGGACTGGTTTTACAGGAAATAAGATGATAAAAGATAACTTTAAGAATGAGTCAGCAACTTTTTCAAGAGGTTGATTTATCATAACTCCTAAAGACCTTGAACAAAAATGGTTCAACAGCGCCAACCACTACCAAAAATCTTAGAAAGGATTCTTAACAACTTTGTGGAGTCACTGTGACTTCAACGACAGATCCAGAGCTTCATGTGAATTTATTGGATATTCAGAAGAATAGAACATGGGTAAACTCTCTCTTACAGTCAAGATTAAAGATAAAGAAAATAACTTTGATTTCACAGATTCCTTCCATGACCAGCGTATTGTTTCCATGTTTTTTGGCATCATTGCTACCATGGTATCTCACGGCTGCAGCGGAAGCTACACATGTACAAAAGACGTCTGACAGTGACTGAACAGTAGCCGTCAAACAGGTTTTAAAATCCCCAAGTTAGAGAAGATCGGTCTAAATGAATAAGCAGTTTGTGAAGTACAGCAGGTCAGAGTTTGAACATGATGCAGATCTGACATCCACAGCTACAGTTTGAGAAATGAAAAATATAAAAACTAACATTCTCCTCTTTTTTTTATGTGAATTTGAAACAACATAGAAATGAAACATGAAGAAACCTAACAACAACACTTTGGCTCTTGTTGCCAAGATAATCAGCTGAATCCTATCTAGAACACATTGTGTTGTTAGATGAACCCACTCTGATGACAGACGCCTTTTGTTGTGAGCAGCCCGACACGTTATGTTATGATCTTTATTTTCAATCAGCATCTTTATGAGTCACATCTGCTGGGTAGATGGGTAAGTGATCACAACCAGGGAATGTCAACAAATAGAACAATGAAATGATAAAGAATGAACTGTTTTGTGTAAAGAATTAACTGTTTTGTGTACAGAATTAACTGTTTTGTGTAAAGAATTAACTGTTTTGTGTAAAGAATTAACTGTTTTGTGTAAAGAATTAACTGTTTTGTGTAAAGAATTAACTGTTTTGTGTACAGAGCACTGTGTCCTATCAGCACCGATCATTGAATGTCGCGTCACATGCTGGCTATCCACACGTCATCTGTTTAATAATTCTTTACTCTGTGAACTTCAGTGTCCCCTGGCAAACAATATGACATCTTGTGCTTTTGTATTGAAGGTGGTGCTTTGTATTGAGGAGCAGTTGATTGAAATCACAACACACTGAGGCAGAAAAGGTTTTTCTCCGGTGTTGTTGACACGAGTCAGAGCTCAATATGTGGATATTATTAATGCACGACTGTCTCTCCACTTTTTAAAACAAGCTAACAAGCTCTGTTGAGTGAGAAAAGCGAGTGTCAGTGACGTGTAGAGCCCCCTCCTTCCTCATTCCTCCTCCTTCTACGCGAGTGACAAAGAGGAAAATAGAAACGGGGTAAAAAACGGTGCCATATATTAAGATGATTTTGCCGCTGAAGCTCTCTTGCGTCGCATGATGTTAGGACAGGCTTTAATCTTTGATCCTTTATGAAAACTGAAAATAGAAACAAAAGTGTTTTTGTTGGATCATCAGAGTTGATGGTATTCATCATTTACATCTCCAGATGTTTAGTATGGTTTTTAATTAATTGACACAAAGATAAATACTTTCTCTTGGTCCTTAGGTCAATTCACCTCACTCTGGTGGAAAAGAATCTAGAAGTCCTGCATGAGGACGTTGAAGAAGCAGAGTGGAATTTTCTGACACAACTTCATCAAATATCAACGTGCATGGAGAGGTCAAAACGCTCCAGCAGCACTTGATTCACCCAGATGAAAGCCACAAGCCGAAACGCGTCGGATCGTCATACAAATGTTGCTGGAGCGTTTTGACCCCTGCATGAGAAACGTTGTAATAACCGGTTTAGCTTCTTGTTGGAAATGTTCCTGTGAGTATTAAGTTTCTGAGCAGGTTTGACAAGCATTCTGACAGAACGAGAAAAGTATACAGTCTGATCTGAAAAAGATTTCTCCTTCAGATGAAACGTGACCCTGACATTGGTTTTGTAACTGAGGCCCCACGTAAGTGAAAAACCTTGAGAAATGAGTGACGTGAACGAGAGAAAGCAGAAAACAGGGATAGCCACATTTTTGTACACGAGGGATAGAATAAGGAAGTTGACAGAAGGTGTGAAAGGTTCAGGCAGGGTCCGGTTTGAAGGAGGGGGGTTAATTACACTGGTCTTTGTACTGAGATGGGACTGTTTGTCCTCGACACGCTCTTCAGTAAGGACGGCCTCGCCGCTCCTGTCTGCGGTCACCCCTGGAGAAAAAAACAAAAAACATGTGAGGAGTTGACACAAATGATATGCTGATGCACAGACATAAAGGGACCTTTCTGAGAGGCTGAGAAGAAGTGTTCATTTACGTCATCAGTTACAATGTAACCATGTCTCTGCCGGGGAGCAGTTTGTACTCTGATCAAGAAGAACTTCAAGGTTACACACACACACTCTGTCCCTTCAAATGTCCTCTTTGTCAAGTCAAATTGTCCATGGTGCCAACTTACAGGTCCAAGTATTTTAAAGGTGTTTAAAAAAGAAAAGAAAAAAAAGTTGCTGCAGGGCCTCTAGAGCAGCACACGTTACCCTGAGGTTAAAGGTTAAACTCTTTCTGTTCAGGCACATGCTGCAGCGTGTGTCAGATTAGATATCCGCGTGTCAAGTCATAAAGTTTCAGGAAGCAGGCGGCACAGACGACAGTGTTTGAAGGGGAAACATGGGACACATGCTCTGCATTTCACTGGAAACACGACGGATAGTTTGTCATCTTCTGTCGGTAGGGTTTTTGTCAAGCTTTAAGGATCTGACCACAGAAACGTGGCAGGATGAAGTGGCAGGATCAGGAATTGTTCATTTTCCTTTGAAATGCTTTAATACTGCTGCAAAAAAATGCTATTTAAGTTCTGGTGTCACTATTCAATTTGGCTTTAAAATGACTGAAACTCTGGTAGAAACCCACTTATATTGTGTAGTGCAGGCTTCATGTATAAGCTTTAAAGAACTGTGGATTTTATCTCCTACAGTTGGATCCTGTTAAGAACACATTTATTAACCATTTAGAACGACCACAAGCTGTTTCAGTGTGTGAGTTAGCAAATGTAGCTAACTTGGAATCTCAAAAGTCAAGCTTTTAGCCTTCATCCTTTTAGCCAATGAGAACTGTCTGATGGTGCGATTCTCACCTTGCGTCTGTCTTTCCCGGGCTGTATCCTCCTCCCCGGTCTCCTCCCCGGTCACCACCTCGGCCCCCTCTGAAGCCCCCACGGTCCCCTCCTCGGCCCCTGAATCCTCCGCGCTCAAATCCACCCCGGCGCTCTCCTCCGAAACCGCCTTAAAGCAGAACAAGAGATTTGATGACAATTTGTAAACAGCTGACAGAACGCGTGTGCTTTTATTACTTTCTGACCCCAGGGTGAGAAAACAAACCGCACAAAAGGTTTATTTACTGCTGCAGTCAGGTACGGCTTTGTTCAACCGCACAGTGCTCACAGATGACTCACGGTAATTAAAGCTTTCTCTTTTGTATGATTAGGCGTTTCATACAATGGACTCAATTAAAAAGAACACAGGCAGCGTGAAGTGTTTATTCAAAGGCTATTCTCTGTTAATACCAATCATTAATGAATGAGAAAGTTCTGTAAACAGCTGAAGGAGGGACCGTTTCTCCAGTAGAAAGTACTGAAGAACAAAAGAGACTTTTAAAACCTGGACAAATTTATCCAATTAAAATAATTACTCTTTAAAGGAGCAATATGTAACTATGTAAGCTTTTAAAACATGTACTGAAGTCCAACTTCAAGCAGGCATACTGGCTGCTGTGATGTTGTCAGAGAAGCCAGCACTGCAGCATAAAATGTTTCCTTAATGTCTGATGATAAATTGAGATCATACATCTTGCTCCTTTAAGATAATATCTTTATTATTACTAACTAAAAATGGAAGACTTTGAAATAGCATACAGGAGTCACCTCTCTCCATCGGGGACATCCCACATTCATCCTCAGGTTTAGGGTCTTTGCACTGGTTGCACTCGTTACGCCACGAGAAGTTCAGGTTGCCACAGTTGCTGAGGAGACATTTGTAGAAGGAACAAAGGTAAAAAAAAAAAAACACTTAAGAGAAATTAGTTTTATACTTTGTGTGAATAGCCAACTAGTCTGAATTGAAATCTGCCTTTAATCATCTTTGAATGAAGTTGCTAGAAACATCCCTACTTTTTTGCTTCATAAATACATACATATCATTTTACAGCTTCATCTATATAAACATATATTTATCCAGGATATGCTGACAGTATTTCATATGGAGATTGTTTCAGTGTGACCACTGCACGAACATTTAATCAAAGATATATAGTCTAGTATAATCGAGGCTGTGCAGCTTCTATACACTCTATCTCTTTCCCCATCCATCTACAATCGATAAGTTGGATCCCCGATTCCTAACTTACGGGTTTGAACACTTCCAGTCCCCAGCTCTCTGCTGTCCTCCCCCACCTCCACCTCCACCTCCACCTCCTCTTTCTCCAACTCCTCCTCCTCCTCCGCCGCCACCCCCATTGCCTCCTGGGAAACCTCCACCTCCACCTCGACCTCCACCAAATCCACCACGGCCCATTGGAGCTGTGTCACAAAGTCAAAGGAAAACCACTCAGACCTTCAGTTTAACACTTGACAGGTGATGCCGTTTTAGGAATAACATCGGAAGTGTTCGAGTCCATGCAGGTGTTCAGGTTATATAAATTACATGAGATCTTTTGCTTTTTTATCTGCTCAGCTATCAGCTGTTTTAAAAAAATGTGCACGTGATTATAAGATGGTAAACAGGATGATGATATGGTCATCAGTGGTTAGAACTTTCTCATCTGCTTTTACTCTCAACCTGAACTGAAAACAACTTAAAAAACAACACAAACAAACAGACTTACTACCTCTTCCTCGACTGCCCCTCATGCCACCTCGGCCTCCAAAGTCAGCTCTGCGGGTGGCAAAAGATACCTTGATCGGATTTCCATTGAAGTCCTTACCTGTTGAACAAAGACATCTCAGGTTATACTGGCCCGGTATGGTAGGAATGTTATTATAAGAGTTAGGTGTAAATAATTGACGAATGAGAACAACCGACCATCAAACCAGTCGATCGCAGCTTTAGCTGAGGGCGGATCATCGAATGAAACCGTGGCTTCCCCCTTCAGCTTCCCGCTGTCTCTGTCTGTGTACAGGTTTATCATGGGCAGGCCTGTCTTCTTGTTGATCTAAAAGGATGGACCGAAGGAGATGGCAAAGACAATTATATAAAATAAAAAAAACAAAACATCAATGAATATTTATAACATGAGCAGTGAGAGCTACCTTAATGATCCCAATCTGTTTAAAGAAGTCGGCCACTGATTCCACAGTGTAGTCGTCTCCCAGGCCTTGCACAAAGATGGTGTTGTTATCAGAGTTATCCTGGTCTTGCACTATTGGAAGACGAATCAAAGAGATGTAAATAAAGCAGCTGAAATACAATCATCCTATTGGGTTGTTTTTGAAAACATGCAAGTTCACAATCAGCTTTAAACATACAGCTGACAGTCGTCCCATTGGAGCGTTCATCTGATGAATACACTCACACACTTTGGCAAAGAATTTGTAATTTTATAGAAGAGATAAAGAAAACTCTATCCATGAGAAGAGGTTAATTCCCCTTCATTTCAATCTAACATGGGTTATCCATGGGAGGGTAAAGAAAACCCTCTTTTTTGACAAGTCTTTCTCATGAAAAGACCAAGAAAAGTGATATCTGTTGGAGGAAGTCAAGAAAACCATTACGATGACCAAGAAGATGAATTGGAGTTGTCAAGAATTTGTGTGGCTCACGTTGACGGTTGCAATAGATACTAGTGACTGAAATAATGTATGAATGGCTGAAAAATGTTAAGCATAAGACTGGCCTAATGAAACATGTCTAAACTTACTATAGCCTGGTCCTCCATGTCCCAGGTCTCTTGGTCCTTGAAAAGGACAAAAAAAATAAAAACGAAACAGAAATTAGTGTTGGAAAAGCAAATGTATACCTTACATTTACCCACAAAGTCTTTAAACATTGATTTTATTTTCTCTCTTCATTAGTGTACCATCATTAAGACCCTAGTCACTTTTTACCCGGGGATATGATCAAGGTACCTTCCATGACCACAGAGCTTTCATAAAAACAAGATGGTGCAAAATATTGAGACTACTTTCAGGTCGATTTTGAACACAAGAATAACCATCATACATGGAATACCATTCCAATAGTTTAATTTGTTTTGATCCATGAGGTAAACCCAGCCATTTACAATCCTATGAAACATCATTCAGAGCCACAGGAATGATGTTTACAACATTCAACAAGTAATTGCATTCTTCTCGATGCATTTCTTGGTACACTATGATTCTTTCCTTTCCAACAAAGATTTCCAACTCTCAGAACCAATACCCACACAGGTCAAAAGAATTCCTTTTTATAACCCAACTGATAACCTTGACTTACATGGTGAGGAACACCAAGTTTGTCGAACCGAGAGCTTGAAAGACTTAAAATATTTTGGTATTTTAGTTAAACAGGCACACCTTCCCCATTCGGAAAACCAACCTCTCTTCTGTTGAAGTTTGAGAAATTAACTTGAAACACCAAGAGAAATTCTTTGGTGTGTCACTTCAAATACCAACTAACTTGTTCCATCAGCAGCTTGATTAATCAGATTCCCCGGAATTGGTGTGAAAGCTCCATCTTTAAAACAATCTTTGTCACCAGAAGCCAAAGCCAAATGCCTTGAACCAGGCAGACCCCTTTTTTTCCAGCATCACAGAAGTTACCAAAGGAAAGGAATTATTCTATTATTATTATTATTTTTTTACTTAAAAGAAAGTCTTTCCATTGACTAACAATACAGTATTCGTCTTGGCACAAAATGTGGATGACTCATTATCGTTTACACAAAAACTTTAATTGGTAACCTTTCTCATGACCACAGTCACTTTAACCAGAGTGTATAGGTACCAGTGTCTAAATGTGGTTTTCTAGAGGATTTTACAATGTCAAGAACTTCGTTTTTTTCATCTTCTTTCTATACATGTATTGGGTTGTAAATTGTATTGAATTGTTAATACAAAGGAACTTTTCCCCATAACTTGACGTAACATATATTTTAGATTTTTTTTTCTTTCCAGCAGCATGTCCATTTTCTGTATCGTCTCACCTGTTATCATTGATTTTGTGGGATTTCCAAGTATTCAGTTGAAAGAAGTTTAGGTATAATGAGTGCTTCAAACGACTTTTCAAACCTACTCCAGTTCTGTGATAAGCATCCAAAAAGGTGTCAGCTTAAAGTGGTATGATGACTTGTCTACTCAGAAACATAGAGCTCTACAGCGACAGGTCGACCACCAGTTTTACAGGAAACACATTGCAGGACATTCACTCAGAGTACGTAGAATTATAACCACAGAAATAGACTATTCCAGCTTCTACATGGCTGGCAGATGTATTTGTATACACACAAGGTCAATGCAAATAGACCCAGTACAAGCATATTTCCATCAGGCCAGGGATGGCTGATCCTATATCACTATTTGTCGAGCACATTGTCCTCTGTGAATCTTTTGCTATTTGCACAATGTTTTGTGTGCAAAATAAAAGATATAGTGACAAACTGCATAGTTAACCCTTTTATATAAATGCTTTAGTTGGATACACATTTAAGACTTAAATAGCATCGTTATGTTTCGGGTTATGGTTCTTAATTATTCTCTATACATACTTTGTGTTTGTAGTCTACAAAACCTTTGAACTACCACCACTTGTGCAGTATATAATTGCAACGGCTCAGATTATATCTTAAATCACTTGCCAACCACTTCAACCAATCATCATCATCATATCACCTTTTTGTAAATGTATTCGATCAGAGCTTTTTTCCTTTTTTACTTGTAATAGAGAAAGACAGTAGGTTATCACCAAAAACCTCCATCAGATTTGATCAAGTTAAATACACTCAGTGCGTCGAAACGTTGGTCCTTTGCACTTTTATTAAATTTGCCTGAAGTAATTCATGTGCTTCAGTATTTTCTTTGGATCCTGTCTGAGAGGAGGAGTCCACTGAATTATATCTTTTATATGTTCAAAAAGGACTCTGGATTAAAAAACAAATGTTCCTTCCATTAACAGAACAATGTGAACGGTATCAGGTTGCATGTTATCCACATTTTTTACTCCAAGTATACAATCAAACCAGTTTGTGCTTTTCAACTCTCTTCTCTTAATACAAATCTTCTGGCAGAGTTTTGACCACCTTTCTTTTGGGAGACAAAGCTGCCCATTGTTACACCATAGGTACACAATTATTATTTCATCAGTTTTGAATTGATGCACAACCTGAACATGAATCATGTTCCATACCGGTAACTGTTTTCCCTCATTTCTTCTGTTTCAGTTTGAAAGACCAGTTTGCAGACCACCAGACAATAGCTCTGAACACTCTTCAAATTCAATAACCATGAAATTCCAACGCCAAAGATGAGAGGTACATGTACAGCCATTATACACCATTTAACTCCCTCTGCTGGACATTTTCAACCTCTGTGAGAGAACACTTTCTGTCACCTGAGACGGTCATGCATTCAGAAAACAACTAAACACAGTGATGTCCTTACCTGTTGGGCTGTGCCACTGGAAATATTTATCACAGTCTATATTGTGCAACAAAAAACTAAAGTTGAAACAAAATAACTCTAAAGAATATGTTTAAAGTTATGAGATACCCAACAGTTGGAACCATCGTTTTCTTTTTGTTTTTTTTTATTCCTGAAAAATAAGTGCATAATTACACTTCTGCAAGGCCTTAAGTTATTTCACAAACCACCTACTACATTACCTTACATTTTACCACTACTTATCTCCCCTCCATTAAAGCTTATTCACTTCAAACACAAAACCCTTTTGTTTAAGTGTTTTTCTTGTCACTTACCACCAAACTTATTGAATCCTCCACGATCGCCCATTCTGATGAGGAGGAAGAGAGAAACGACACGCATTGGAGGATGGTGCTGACAGGGATTTCCCTCACTGGGTTGTGGGTAACCTTCCCACTCAGAGTCACCCAGTTAAACCCACCCCTCTACATTTTGCATTTGGCTTACTGTACCCATACCTAATCTTGTTCAGAGTTCATCAAATACACATTAAGGACATGAGGCCAGTTTAAAGACCTTGTCGTGGTGTGTTCACAGGCAGCAGAAATTTGGCCATTTTTACCTTCAAGTAGCATCAAGTCTTTGAGCGACTTGTAGGTACCCATTTAATTTCATAGTATAACTTTTTTTTCTTAATTTAACCAACGGCAACATTACGACCTTTAACCCCTGGATGGATGTTGGGTATTGTTTTAGGTCTCAGACAACCTTTACTTTTACACCAATTGCAGAAAATCCCATAACAGATGCTTTTTGAGGCTTTTCTCACCACGTCCCAAATTTTGTCTGTAAGTTTTTGGGCTCTCAAGCTACAGAAAGACTAAAGAACATCTCTAGACTTTCCCCACTTTGCATTTTCCAAACTGATGGCTTAAGAGTAGAAAGCCAGCCTGTAGAGAAGGTAAAGCCTAGGAGAAGATTCACAGATTGATTAAAGCAGAGAATGACACAAAAATCCTGCAGGGGTCGTTTGGGAAGGGGTGGGTGACAGGTGACAAGGGCAGGCGATGGTTATGTATTTTGGCGTCTGAGGGTGAGTTCAGACCAAAAAGCAAACCTGCAATTGTTGTGAGGCGCAACTTAATACGAGGTAATGCAAGAATGAATCAGTTACATAAGAAAAAACGTGTATGACTCTGTGTTGCTAAAGCCTATCCGTGTTGAGATTCTTATGACATCATGAAGTTGCATCAGAAATGGTATGATATCATTTTACAGATTTTGTATATCACAGAAGCTGTAATCAAGGGACACAATTTTGATGTTCTGGTTTCCGTTTTTGTTCAAAGGAGTATTGTCATAAAGTGTTTCACAGGGCTTTGTTTGGCTGTATGCAGAAAAGCAGACCATGTAGAGAGAAAAAGAGGCGAACACATGGACAGTTGTGCTATCCTCAATCACCTGATGAAGATTTATTTTATTATAAAGACATCTGGATGCAAGTGCAGCTAACAATCTGCTCTACAGCTCCACCTCCATTCACGTTAGCTGATGGATTCTGAGACTGGAAATGGTCGCTTAGAGCTCCACTCAAAACTCAAGCATTAAAAAGTTGTTTGCTTTTCCCATCTTGCAACCACACTTTACAAGATGAAGTTATTTCTGCATTGTGTCTAGATCTTTTTTGTAATTAATGCACCTCAGCATCACATCCCTTGTGACTATGTAGGTACAGTAAAACTGCTGAACACCAGAGACAGACAAACAGATGTTCTGAAGCTGACATGAAATGCCAGTGGTCAGTGTCCATCAGAGAAACCCTGGCAATGATCCTTGCTAAATCTTGGACACTGGTCAATAGCTTGAAAAGGCAGTAAATGTATATGGCCTTGGATATAGACTACTAAAAGATGCTTTAATACTTCATGTCGCATTCACACACTCACAGCAGAAACTGCTACATAAAGTGACTGTCAGTCTTAACAAATCCTATTAGTACACAATCACACAATCCTTGGTTCTTGTGTCCCACAGGAGACCTCAAATTTGACTGGAGGAGGTTTGGGAGTGATACCCCTGACCGTTCAGTTGAGAGACTACCTACTGTACCACTGAGCCACAGCCACCACAATCCTAGACACAGTTCTTGGAAAAGGCAGTAAAACTTGACGATGTGCCTCTTGATGATGTCATGAACCCTGACACCACTACTTTTGGGCCTCTTGCATAGCATCACGGCAAACATCTGTGGGTTGGGTTTGGTCAACACATAATCACACTCAAAGCAGCGCGAGTAATTTTAGGTAAAAATTAACTTTGCTTTAGGTCTGAACAAAGTTGCCATTTTTGGTAACCATTTGGACTCTTGAGTTTGTAGAAGCTCACTGGCCAAGCTAGCTGAACTGTTAGCACATCTATCAATAACAAGGGTACAAATGTAATTTTAAAATAATTAGTTGGTATGTGGGTTAGTTTGGGAAATTCTATCTAACCCTTAACTTTCAGTTTAAACTCCCACACTTCCTTAGTTCTTGCCTTTGCAAACAGTATAAACATTTCATAAAGTCAAGCCATCACATCTCATAGACATCTGATTAAAGGGGGGGAGGGCACAAGCTGCTTTTCAACTAAATTGTTCTTTCTTAAATTTTAAACAAACATCATTATCAAACTAGTTTAACTTTTTAAAAGGTAAAGGATTAAAATGCACAGCCACTGAACAATGCTTATGTTCAACAACACGTGGTAAGTGGATGAGTCTTGCTCAGTGTCTACTTAAAAGGATGCCATGAAAATGCATTGGGTAGTCATTTGCAAATATTGTAATAGAGGTTAAGTAGATTTAATTGTAGCTCATGATGAATGAGGGTAAATTGAACGAAATGGCCAACGTAAAACCTCCAAAAACAAAAGCGACAACTTACCATACCAGTTTGTGCCTCATAGATTTTCCCATACGATGATGTTACTATTGTTTTAAGAGCTATTCATGCAATTTGCCTCTCCTCCTCAGTCATTCCATGTCAATGTATGGGCAATGTGAAGCTATGAGTTAACCAAAGTGTGCTAACAGTAGCCTGCTAACACAACAATGCAGGGTGGACAATTTTGTCCACCACTTGCGCTTTTATGGTGCGTTCTAAATCATAACTCCTTTGTGCGAACGCCAGTGGAAATGGAGGTGTGTCGCTGCAGGAGAGCGGAGGCTTCAGAATAGTGGCAGTGTCACCAAACAGCAGTTTGTGTTGGTTTAATGCTCAAGGGCGACATCTACAGGATCAAAAGTTGCACATTCTTCCTTTAATAAACAACTTTAAATTGTATAAGTCTACTTATTTCATCATGTATATCGTTCATTCACGAGTTTGAAGAAAAATAAAGTTGGGAGAACAGTCTGTTTCGATTGCTTGTCAGAGGGATTTTTATTTTGACAAATGTTCTCAACCTCTGTTAAGAGCGGCATGTTCAGTTTTCCTAGTAAACGCACCATACACTCCATCCAGTCAAACCACCATGATAAACCCCCAACATGTGGTTACGTGTTGCATCTCAGTTGATGTTTTCTTTAGTCGTTTTACATTTTAAGAAGTGACAAAAAACACTGATTGGGAAGTCTAGATGCCTGAATTCACCGTTGTAACTAACTTAACTTTGATTAAAATGTAATTTCTCCCCAATACCTAACTGTGTTTTCACTTTTTGTGTCAATGTAAAGAATCAATGAACTTTTCCTTAAGTGTGGTTGTGTGGGAGGGTCATGTTTTTAATGTATGTCATTTTTAAAAAGAGACATGTGAATTTTTAAATTGGTTAGCCATGCTCAGGCCTTCAGTGAACTTACTGACTTCAGCACCAACAGGTTTATCCTGGTTCAGGTCGTAGAGCTGTTTTCAAGGCTTCTCTTTCAGTGCTTCATATGTATCATGAGGTTGTTTTTTGTATCTTTACACATGTTCCCAGTGTTTTCTGTTGAGTTTATATCGATGTGGACTCTGAAGGTGTAGTTTCATACCAGCTTTCAACCACAGGGATCTACATTTTAGACACCAAACTGCAACATGATGTGATCCACTGGACATGTAAACCACCACCTTCATTTTGTGCTATAGGAACTACGCTCTGAACATTTAGATTCATGTTGTACACTCCTGTTGCATTGCTTGCTTTTTAAGCAAGTTTTGACACACCAGAATTCACACCTCAGTTGCTTTATAATGTAGCTACAAATGTGTAGCGGTCCTCCACATGTAGGTTTCAAACTGTTAATGTGCATTACTGTGTTCAGATTTAGAGCACTTTCATAAGTTCAACAAGTACTAACACTAACACTCACCCCATGCCACCTCGACCTCTCGGTCCACCTCTGCCCCCTCGGTCAAAACCTCGATCAAATCCTCCGGCACCGCGACCTCCAAATCCACCCCCACGGCCCCTTCCACCACGGGCATCCTGACCTCCATAACCTCCATCAGGGCCACCGTAGCCTCCACCCCCTCCGCCACTCATCGGAGGGCTTTCGTCACCATAACCTGAGAGAGTTGAGAGAAAATCAGATGTTAACAGATTTACCTGTTAAAAGTGCAAGATCAACTTTGATTAACAAAGCTGCTTTATAAAATCAAAAACTGGAATATATACATATAGAATTTGCAGTTTTAACAACTCTTCCCTATAGAAACTAAAACATACAACTAACTTAGAAAAAGTCAATAGAAACCAATCCCTTACCTCCACCTTGTCCATACTGGCTCTGTTGATTGTAGCTCTGTGGAGGGGGAGAGTTGTAGCTGGGGGGCTGGTTGTGGTGTCCTCCTCCGTGTTGGGGTGGTTGTGGGTGGCTCCCGCTGCCACCATAGCCTCCTGTGTGACCTCCACTGCTGCCATAACCACCTCCACTCTGCCCACTGCTCGGTGGCTGGTTGTAGCTGGGAGCCTGCGAGCCACCTTCATAGCTGTTTAAGGTTAAGGAGAGAAGTTCTGTTTTTATTTTTTTCATTACTTTTTCTATTCTATTCTACTTTTTTACAGTTTGGTATGAAGAAAGTTAGCACTAGTTGGCATAAAAAAAGGCTTTAAAGAACAAAGGTTTTTATGAAGCAGAATGTAATTTTGTCTCACCCTCCTGAGGATGAAGGGGGAGGCTGCTGCTGCTGGCTGTATCCAGCGAAGGATGACTGCTGGTTGTAGCCCATGTTGGAGGACTGGTTACTGTTATAGCCTCCAGAGCTATAGGACTGACTGGGGTGATTATAACCACCACCCCCACCACCTCCTCCTCCTCCCTGATTAGAAGATGGTGAACTATATCCTGGGAGAAAAGAGGAGACACAACATGCAGTTCAAATGTATACTGCCATTTTTATGCAACACTAAATCGTTGTGGGTTCAGACAAGTACTCCTCTACCTGACTGGGGTTGACCATAGTTGCCATATCCTCCTTGGTTGTAGGAGCCAGAGCCGCTATCAGAGCTCTGGTTGTAGCCTCCATATCCCTGCTGGCTGTAACCTTGGCCAGAGGACTGACCATAACCCTGGTTAGCACCACCACCTCCACCACCGCCACCACCACCTCCACCTCCACCTCCACCATAGGACCCATAGCTGCAAGCAGGTAAAAAGAAAAGAGAAGAGTTTGTATAAAATATGAACAGACAGCTTAAAAATGTAGTGGATAGAATAAGCAATTTACCATACATTTCCAAGATATAACAATTAGAGCAATTACATACAAGTGAGTCATATAAATCTGGCTGTCAAACTCTTGTTTAGAGTTACAGTACTTACCCCTGGGCAGATGTTTGGGAATAATCTATGGAATAAACAAAAACTAATGTTAATACTAATACAACACGTTTAGATTGCAATAGTACAGTGGCTGGGAAGTGCAAAGCAAAATTACCAATGTGAGACAAATTTACATTTTGAAAAACATTTACATTTTATAAAAAGATGTGAAACGCTTTTACAATCGATGAGACAAATTTACAAACGTCAGAATCTTGACAAAATGGGAACGTACCCAATGTCGGAAGTGATCGAGTGAGGGGGTCATTTTTTGTTTTTGTTTTGTTTTGTTTTGTCGCGGTGCATTCCCTTTCCGTCAAGATTTCTGTCATTTGTAAATTTCTTTGGGGACTGGTGAAAGTGTTCTGCCTCTTGTAAATTTGTCTCAGCGATTGTAGGAGTGTTTCACATCTTCCTTGGTCCTTGCTAAGTGTTTTTGGTTTTGTAAATTTGTCTCACATTTTGTAAAAGTGTTTAACACTTACTCATTTTGCTTTGCACTTCCCAGCCACCGTACAACAGGCATTTGACAGGAACATTGTTTACAGCCACTATCCCTGTGTCTATATAAATAGACACTTTGCATACTTATTGACTATAGCTAAATAAAACCATCACCTTCAAGCACATATGGGAAGGACAATTTAACAGGTGAGGTGTGTGTGTGTGTGCGCGTGCGTGTGTGAGCGTGTGTGAGCGTGTGTGTGTGTGAGCGTGTGTGTGTGTGAGCGTGTGTGTGTGCGTGTGTGCGTGCGTGTGTGTGTGAGCGTGTGTGTGTGAGCGTGTGTGTGTGTGAGCGTGTGTGTGCGTGCGTGTGTGTGAGCGTGTGTGTGTGTGAGCGTGTGTGTGTGTGTGTGCGAGCGTGTGTGTGAGTGTGTGCGTGTGTGTGAGCGTGTGTGTGAGCGTGTGTGTGAGCGTGTGTGTGTGTGAGCGTGTGTGTGTGTGTGTATGTGAGCGTGTGTGTGTGTGTGTATGTGAGCGTGTGTGTGTGTGTGTGTGTGTGTGAGCGTGTGTGTGTGTGTGTGTGTGTGTGAGTGTGTGCGTGTGCGTGTGCGTGTGTGTGTGCGTGCTGGGGGCGGGGCCGCCTTCAGAAACTGGGTCACATACACAGCAGCTACCGAGCTAGCTGATGCCACTAGACGGTTCAGCTTAGTAACAGCAGGTTAACTGAAACTACCGATAGCAACTGTGTGCTAACGGTAAACATGTCGGTGTTAGCTCGCCGGTAGAAAATGCTTTGGGGTCATTCGGTATTATAACCGGAGTCACTCGTGACGAAAACAACATTGCCAGTTCAAGCACTGCCTGCAATTTCACACACATTAAAGCAGCAGGTTAATACATGACATTCAACGACCTCCGAGTTATCAACCAGCTAACTAGCTTCTCATCACTAGCTTGTAACCGGGTAACGTTAAAACATCGGTGGCGATATTTCTCCATATAGAAGCAAACTAGTGTTTTTTTCGACATTGTTATCGTTTTCGCAAGCGCTTCATAATATTGTAATGTTTTTCCTCACCGTTTGACGACATTACGAAGACCGTGAAATAGCCGTCGACTTTACTCAGAGTCGGTGTGTTGTTGTTGTTAACGGACGGACTGAACCGGGGGAAGATGAAGAAACGCCGGCGGTCCCTCTTGACAGCGCAGTCGTGCAGTTCCTCCTCCGGCCGAAAGGGGGCGGGGCTGCAGCCTCCTGCGTCTTCTTATCAATAATACAGAAATAGATCGTGACATTTTTTTTTCAGCTATTGCAAAAATGATGTAGGAAAATACAATAACCAGGCGAGATTATATATTTTTTAACAGCAAAGCAACTTGTCATCTCTTCTAAAAAATTTTATTAAATTATGGTATTTACTCCAGTATATTTAACAATTAGAATTACAAGTTACTTTCGCATAAAAAATACAAACATTTGCTTGTAATACAATCCAGCATCCTTCTTAAATATTCACAGCCTATACAAATACTTTACTTTGCAATTTTTGGTGATTAAAGTAGATTAATTATTTTCTTTTGCAAGGTGAAATTTCTGTTTTTACACTCTGTTAACACATAGGCTGAAATATACACACAAACAGGATCCTATGGACATGCACTAATGGAGAGATGTCAGAGTGATGGAGTTGCCCACAGCCGGCGCTCCTGGGTTGGTGGTGGGGAGGGG
The DNA here is from genome assembly GCF_963930695.1 of Labrus bergylta. Classification (NCBI taxonomy): domain Eukaryota; kingdom Metazoa; phylum Chordata; class Actinopteri; order Labriformes; family Labridae; genus Labrus; species Labrus bergylta. The sequence continues at coordinate 6,051,036 of NC_089210.1, read as the reverse complement.
GTTTTGTGCCTTGCTCAGGGGGAACCTCGGCAGTGCTCAGGAAGTGATCTGACACCTCTCCAGCTACCATCTTCCATATTAGGTCCACACCGGGACTTGAACCGGCAACCCTCCGGTTCCCAACACAAGTCCCTACAGACTGAGCTACTGCCACCCCAGTTTCTGATGGTATTAAATAATAACACCACTTAATAGAGTTTTTCTGCGTTTGTAGGGTAGTACCATAAGAGGAGGACATCTCTACGTTTGAGCATAAGTTACAAAAAAAAGTTTGGATACTTGTGTTTATGACTAACTGTCAAATCTCACGGTCCCACTATAAAACAAATTCCTAATCCTATATGTATCATGTCACTCTCTATATGGTAATATAGGAGTCATAGGAAAAATACAACGCTTCCCCCTGGATTTTGGAGGAGCAGAAGAACAATGTCAACTAGGTATAGGTGTTGCACATTTAGTTAACTTTCACTTCTAGCTCTTGTTTATAAAGATTTTGAGTTGATGCAGAATAAGTGTGACGATGCTCACTAAACTACAATCTAAAGTTTGCAGCTTCTGAAGTTCTTGAAAACAGACTTATTTATTAACACTTCAAAAGTAAAAATGGAAACATTGATTGTGTTTATGTATGAAATTCACTCTGCGGTGTTGTTGTTTTCTCGTCACCATGGCAGCAAAGTCTCACACAAGCAACCAGGCTTTCCCCAGGTGAGTGAAAACCGAGCTGACGACGAAGCAGTCATTACTGAAACCTAATTTCATCATGTGGGTTTCATTTTTACTTTATTCTTCACTTTTCTATGTCTTCTGGGAAATTTCAATTTTACTTTTGTATGTTTTACTTGGAGAGCTACATATCTCCAATATGTGCTTCAGTCTACAACAGAGAAATACGTTTATTTGATCTGAGAGTCACAGCAGGGCCTTTGCTTCCATTTTATCTGCTTAATGTGCTTTATCAAAAATAAAAAAGCAACTGAGGCTGCCGGTGTCAACATGAACCCTCTGATGGACGGTGACCACAGGTTGGCCCTTCATGCTAAGCAGTGCCACAGCGGCTCAAAGACATCCAGACCCAGGCATCTGAATCAGAGCAGCATTAGCTTTGGTGACACGGTTTGCAGCTACACCACCACCCATCACCAGGTCAGCCTGCAGTCATTATCTAAACCTATAAGGTACTCAAGTCTGGTTTTATCATCACTTTGTGTTTTCATGTTTGTCAGAGTTACTGTGGAAGGTCTACGGATGGACGTCCTCTTGTTTTCCACCACAGAGATCCCAGCTTCCTGTCGCAGCATCACGCCAGGCTAGCTCTCAGCACCCAGGCACTGAGTCGACTGCGGACACACAATCAGGAGGTGCACGGGCCCAAACACATCCCTGTGGTAAGACAATAACATCAGGACTACTATCACGACCACTAACACTGTCACTCCATGCATCCCATCCAGCAATTTAATAGAGCCTGAGTCTGTCAGTGGCAAAAATATACACTTTTAGTGGCAAACTTTGAGTGTGCACATGTGGATTACAAGGACTTCATTGCAGCCATTACAGCCTGTGCTAAAGGATGTCAGAGAACGTGTCTCTTTTGAGTACATCAGTCCTTGTTGTCATCTCTCAACCTTTTTTATGTATTGAAACTACTGAGTTTTGGTGAGCCTGAGTACCATTCATTGTTTATCATTCACTTATTAAATATAACCGCTGTTTAAAAAAAACCCAAAGACCTTTGACAATTTGAGCCTTGGTCCCTCCCCGACCTTTTTTACCTCCTCATCGTTCCAGAGGATCGACCCAAAGGAGGAGAACTGGGGTCGGCATCGCAGTGGCCAGGCGGTCAGAGAGGTCACCAACTCTCAGGGTCTATCTGAATACCGGACCACCTACAAGACAGAGCACACACCACCAGGGATGGATGGCTCGCTACATCTGACCAGCAGCACACCCACACAGTGGCATCAATACAATATACTGACAGGTAGTATGAATAGCTCCCACATTGAAATACTAACACATTTCCTTCTAAGGAAGCTGTATTCACTGGTGTTAGGAAAGGGAAGCTGCTTGAATTTTCACATTAAGAGCTCAGAATTTATTTTGATACGGAGGATTTTGCAGTTTCATTACAGACAAATGTTATTACTAACACACAGGTCTGCAATAGAAACTATTAAATACATCATTGGCAGGCGGAGAGTCATCTAAAACCTGAAATGTTTTATCCATGTAAATTAAGGTTTTAGTTTCCACAGCACTGCCTGTATAATGTTTATGGGTGAGTCATCGCTTGAATGCATTTAAAATCCTGTGTCTACTGCCCTCCTGTGGCCACACAGGAACTGCAACCCCTACATTTTATTTTGTGGCGCAAATAGCAAGATAAATATAGATTTCTTTTATTTCAGTCTCAGTGAAGAAGCTATTTTGTGTTGGGGGGGGGGGGGGGGGGGGGGATAACAGATAACAGCAGATAACAAAATAGCAGTTATTTAACCTTTCAATCAACCCCTGCTCTACTATAGGGTGGTGGTGGACATGTTTTGTGTCTAATTAATGTTTGAAATTTTGGTTTTGTTCACAAATTCAATGACAAATCTAACCTGTGTGCAGGAGAAGCGAGGCAAACGGCGAGTCCGGGGAAACCTCGTAAACACTCCAGAGACAAGCAGCTTTGGGCGGCGAGGCGCTGGGAGACAAACTACTCTGCACTGAGACTCTACTGACACAACACAGAGGGCTAACAAAGGGCCCATTAGTCAAATATCATGATCATCTGACTACCACAAAGAGCTGCTGTCCTCTCTTAAATACAACTCTGTACTTTTATGATTCAATTTGAGCTGCAGGGTGCGTCAGATTTGCAGATAGAAATGGTCACAAGAAATCTTCTGAGAACATGTAAACTGGACGAACAGCCCTCGAGGGAAACAGGAGTTGCACTGACTTATCAGTGTTGTGCAATATTTGCCCTGTTGACAAACATTAGCACATCAGCAAATAATGTGGCATGTGCCGATGTGCTGCATCTATTTAATGCAGGCAAGCTAGTTTTTCCAACTGTTGATTCAGAGAAGATTTTTTTTAGTGCTGATGCAGAAGAAGTAGTCCTTTGTTGAACAAACCGATTTGTTTTCCTGGTCAAAGGTGAAACAAACTGTCAGCATTGTGGGAGTCTTACAGTCACTGGGAGTCTGTAAAGACATGTTCCAGTGACATTTTCAAAGGAAGGACTAGTGACTACAATTTAAATACCGATACGTCCAATCCCATAGCTCATTTGATCAAAAAATAAACAGAATTTAAAAAAAAAAAAAAAAAAGAGGGAAGAAACATCAGTATTGGAATTGTTATTTTAAATGTCAGGATCTGCCCTGATTCTCAAGTCATGCAACTATTAAATAAATCTAAATTCTGGGCTAAGAGGTGGATTATATGCTCATAATACCCACTGGAGAAAACAAATACATTTGACGATGAATTCACAAGAAGGATTTTAATTAAACTTTAAGAGTGTTCCTAACATTTGGTAAGTTTGTAAGCTTCCTGGTTTTAGTGAGGCCAAATTATGCAGTTCCTGTCAAAGTCCATCTTTTTAAATCAAACTTTATTTGTTTCATAAAGATCTCCAATACAGACAAATCATGAAATGAGTTAAAAGACAGTGATCAGACCAAAATAGTTGAGACTTAGGAGGGAAGAACACAGATAAATATCAAGGAGAGAGAAAGGGATGACTTTAGAGGGACAGAGTGAGGTCGTAGGCCTATTTACAGAAACAGTCCACATCAGTAACACACCGTGGGGCTTCAGATAAGAGCTAATACACCACAGAGTCCAGCTAGCAGCGGTACAGCAGTAACCTTGTATTTAAGCACAGCACAGAGCTCTGCTTTGATTCCAGTTTTAAGCGCTAGTTTTTAAATACTAAAGCAGAAACAGAAAACAAAAAAATAAAAAAAAAGGAAAAACAAAAAAAACTTCACCTGTTGTTAAGTGACAAAAACAACTGTGGATTCTGAGGAGGTTAAAATGATGTAGTAATGCTACAAGAACTGCTCAGTAGTCCCGGGAGAGTGAAGGATTTAAAAGCATTACCGACATCTTAAAATGAAGCACACTTCAACAAAGAAACCAAAAAGGGAAGAGTTCAGCTTTGTGTTCATGGCAGGGTGGCGTGTGTGTTTGAGCGTTTCAGTGTTGCATGTGAAGCAGATAAACTTCACGTGGTGGCTTCATGCATGGCCTTTGAATTCATCAAGAAAAAAATATCAAAGTAAGTGGGTGATGAGGTTTAAATGTCAAAAAAAAAAAGTGTGAGGGAGAATTGAAACATATCCGATGTGTGAAAACAAAAAAAAGTGTGTCTTCCTCTGTGGCAGAGACCAGCGAACCAGGAGGCGTCTGAAAACGTTTTGCTCTCCTCTTTTCTTTAAACAAACTTCCTTCCTATTTCCACCTTCCGTTTCTTGTCGTTCATCTTTCGAAGGTTTCTGCACGTCCGTCTACTCGTTCTTCTTCTCCTTCTGTTTGAGCAGTTTGTTGATCTCCCTCTTGGCCATGCCGGCGTACTTGCTGATGATGCCGTTCTGGTTCAGGCCGGGCAGCAGCAGCAGGAAGCTCACTGCGGAACAAAAAACAAAGTGTGAACAGCTTTGGAGTGTCACAGGCCACAAGTTTTTAAAATCATACAGTCTCACCACATTTTTACCATCAGGGGGGATAATGTACATTTTGTATATATTGAATGGACTTCCCCTTAAGGACTTCATGTTAGGGGTAATAAGACACATACCCAGCTGGGATAAATGGATTTGAATAGGATAAAGCCAAAGCTTTGCCTTTAATCTTTCAATTTCAGCACAAACCAAAGTCCTTAATCAGCCTGTACCGTCCCCCAAAGCCTCAATTGTTCAACCTTTGGGTTATTAATTATGGTACAGAGTTTTTCAAAATCATGCGACAGGGTGGTTTTAAATGAGTTTTTAAAGTATTTCAAATGATATAAAATAATCTTAAAATAAATACTCTGTTAAGAACACCTGAATGCTTCCAGCATACACTCTGAATGTTTGGTAGGGTCAAAAATGTGATGAGCTGTGGGAGGCCTAAATAACTGGCTTTCAAAGAGACTTGTGAGTTATGGAGTTGTGGAGCTCAGGACATGAAATACTTTAAACGTGTTATTATGAAAGTATTGCTGCTGAGCAAGTCAAGAAAGTTACATCATTAACAAAACTCCCCTGAGTTCTTCTGTCTATCAAAGGGGATGTTTAATATTCCAACAGCACACTGATGGGCAGGAAGGGAGTGGAAGAAGTCAATATTTCCATCACCAAAACTTAACCTTTGCTTAAAAAGTATATTCATTCATATGCAGAAATGTTAAGAGAATTTGTGTAAAATGATCATAAAGCTTTTCAGCAAATAAAGCGAACAGAGACAGGTCCACTTGATCTCAGAGCCTCATACCTGTATATGATCAGCCTAGTGGTGTAGGAGTATATTTTAATACAGAATGTCTTATCAGGGTTGTCAGTTTAAACCTTTAAAGACATGAAGCAGCTAGCACACCAAGGGAAACTTAATCTGAGATTAAATGAAAAGAACACTTTGTTGTGTCGGAGTCATGCACCCTCTGCAGTCATCTGTACTTCATGGTTCTCTGAATACTTGACATATCTCAGCTTATATAACTGATGGTCGGCTCCTACACAGCAGGAAAACCTGCCGACTCACCAACTGTCACTCTGCCTGAGGCACCTCTGTGCAGCTTTAAGGCTGACACCGCTGTTTGTCTTCTGCTCACTTTAATGTTCACAGAACAGCTTAAAAAAAAACAACACGTCATGGTTTACCAGATTGTTCTTCCTACTTTGGTCACAACTCAAGGTGAAGGGTTAAATAACTTCCCCTTCGTGTGTCATTAGTAATGAGGAGAATATACTGGATCTGGTTTATTACCATCGATAGAACATTTGTCTCAGGGATCTCAGTATTGATCTACATTACTGCTGCACTTCTGAGTCAGTACCAGGAAGCCTGGTGATGACCGACAGGGCTCATGTACTGTAATCCGGGGGGGTGGGGGGGGGGGGGGGGGGGGGGGGCTTACAAGATACAAAACTGAGCAGCAGCCTCTGAATAAGAAACGCACAAAAAACAGCAGATGCAAAACTCATGACAAGCTGCACCATTTGACACAGACAGCTAATACTTCCTGTTTTGTCATGTGTAGTTTACCACAGCAGTCAGACATAAGAGGATAAGCAAACCAATTCCAACATGTATCTGAAGAACAGGATCCTGATCAAACAAGTCTCTCATAGCTAAAGGATTTGATACATCATACTGAAGTGTTGTACTGGGTGGTGTCGTTTCGTGGGAAAGTCCAAAACAAAGCAACTTTTAAGTGAGGGATTGTTTTTGTATTGCCTTTTATAATGAATCTGTTGGAATTAAGACACTAGCAACTACTGGTTGATTAATTCTAACGGAATATAGCACTAAAAAAGAAAAAGAAGACCATTAATATTGGGAAACACTGGATGATAGTCGTGTCTTGTGGCAGCAGAACTTTTGATTTTATCCTTACAGTTAAAGCATGTGTATGGTCTAAAAATGGTGGTGGTCGTCGGGGGATGAAGGGGCGATAGTCCAGGTGTATTTTGGCCCGTGTCCATTAATTTTTTTTTGTACTGGCAGCACAGACTACCTCAATTACACAGCGCTTCCTGTTGCTAGGTTAAGAAAGTTGTCTTATGGCACTTCCTTATAGAGTCTTTTAAAATTGCTCTGTAAGGAAGGAAGCAGCATACAGAAATGTATGCTGCTTCATTTCTGAAGATGTAGAGACAATGAAGAGGAGTCGTGTCCTGGCATTAGCAGGAGGTCTAGACGTGGACATTGTCTGGGTGCGTGAGAAACTGCAAGGTAAAGATTTGTTTTTCCTCCAACATTGTTGATGAAGTTGATAACCAGAGTCCCACCCCTTCTTTGATTTTGATAGATCAGTGAGAGAGAAGTGACATGAGTGCAGCAGTGTTGCAAAAGATGAACTATTTCCAACAGTAGCTCTGTGAGTGGAGAAGTGCATTAACTGTGTACAAAAAGGTGCTGCCAGCACAAAAAGTGCCATTAGTGGACACAGGCCCGAAATGACCAACACAGAAGGATTTTGAGAAGTGGGTTGTAAAAACATTAAAGTGACTGTTGTCGTGTACTCACCGATCAAATAAGTGAGGAACAAGTTGTGCACCTGCTGTCCGATCCAGGCCACTGCCAGCAAGCTGCTGATCACTGAGGCAAAGTACTGTAAAGAGGGAGATCACATTACATTTAACCATCAGCTACTCAGACACACAGACTGCAGGTTGACCATCATTAAAGGACATTTCATGAATCTTTTTTTTTAGTTATGTTGAAGTACATCTATCAGCAGAACATACAAGGTCATCCTAAAGGAACCAACAGAGCCACAAGAGTGTGAGCTGTGCTTTGAAAGGGATAGTTGGTATTTTTTAAAGTGAGTTTGTATAAAAAGGTACTACTCAATATTAAGTATTTTAGCCATAGGACAGGTTGTTCAGCACGGCTCTGTTAACAAGAGAACGGCAGAGGTGCAGGCACAGAAGCTAGTCCACACACAGCCATGCAGAAGGAGACGTTTGCACCATGCAATTTAGCTCATTTTAACTAAGCTAAAAAAAACAACGTAAAGGAAATTGTGTTCTACATTAAGATGATGTCCAACAACAAACAGACATTTTGATCAAATTAAACTATTGTTGGGGACCATGGGTTTTATCTTCATGCAATAAATACGTGAGCAGAAAACTTGCTCTGTAGACAAACTTGGAATCAGCTCTTTTTTTCAAATTTAATTCTGAAACTTTGGTCCAGCAGGGAGCTCAGGTGAGTGCTGCAGTATAAAATTAGCTAAATAACATGGAGCAAACCTCCCCTTCTGTATAGCTGTTAGGGTTCTCATGATGGGGCCAATCTGACACATATCTGATGTGGCTAATATACTTACTATTGACAAGTACTTCATACAACCCCCCTTAAAATACCCATATACCAGTTTAACAGAGTCTCTCACAGTGTTAAGGCTTGCTGTGAAAAACAGGTTATCACTCCATGTAACCCAGTTTGAGGGCTGCTAAGTGGAGCAGCAAAGCCAAATCCAGTGAGGATATCTTTATTCAGAGCACAGAAAAAGCTCCCCTTCGTAATAAACAGACAGGAGGGCTCCTTTTATTGCACTGCACATATCACCAAGGATCATGTCTAAAGTTAAAGCTGCAAGGATTACGTTTTTGTGTTTTCTTTTACCATTTTTGGCTTCTCCTCCTTGAGGGCGCAGAGGCGCTTCCACCAGCCCACACACCGACGCTGGGTCTTCACCAGGTTACCGCAGATCTCGTGGAAACGCTGCTGCTGCTCGGTGGTCCTGTGAACGAGGAAAAGTTAAGAGTTTAAAAAAAAACACAAAACATACTGAATCCTGGTATTAGTTTTGTTCCCTTAAAACAGGGGGGGGGGGCAAAAGGAAGTCATTTATTTTGACTATTTACCAACTAATCTAATTGAGAGGAAGCAGTTTGACAAACCTCACAACTGAAGAGATATCCACATATCAGACAACAGTTAGTTCCGACCAAAAAATTAGATTGGATCAGGGGCTTTCCATTAATGACGATGTAGAAGAACATCACAGTATGTATCACTCCATCTCAGACAGCAGCTCTGAATACTTTAAATTCACATTTACAACTGACAGCGACAACAATTTCACTGGTTTCATGATCAAATTTATTTATTTTAACATACAAGTAAATGGTTGGTACTACAAAGTAGGTTCTCTATGGTAACCATGGATACAAACAGTAGCAAGAATGCCGTAGAATAGAAGGTTTGGGTTGCATAGAAATGGTCTAGTTTCAATCAATTTGTTGAGTCGGTGGAGTAAAAGTAATCTGTTGTTGATTTTTTTAGTTTGTACCACTATTTTCTGCTCGTATAAAAGTAACTTCACACTCGAGGTCGAGATGTTGTTCTGGACATCAACCCTGCTGTGATTATATTCGGCACTTGGCCTGCGACCTCGTGCCTACAGCCAAATCACAGCAGTGCTGATATTCAGAACATCACTCACTCTCGTGTGGTATTGCTCAAAGAGACACATGCATAACAGGGGGGTGTAGATGCAGTGGTAGAACAAGAACTTCTTTGTTACGCAGGGTAAAAATCACTTCTTTTTTAAAATATATTCTCGTAGCTTTGAAGACAGAAGCTTCTGTTGGAAAGGGATCCTTTCATTGAAGGCCAGAAACAGAGTTTGTCTCTTTCTATAGGGATCTTTGTTATTATCAAACTTGAAGAAATCCAATTCATTTTAATCCAGTACATTTGTCATCAAAGATTCAGTTTTAGCCATTAAAGCCTTTATTGGCTGCAGGTTGAAGCACTTTCTATAAAGACTCATAGTTTTACCTAAATGTCATAGAAAACTAAATATGTCATTTCAAATGTGATTATTTGTAGGTTCTCTTAAATCATCTTATTGTGAACCCATTATTTAGGTGTGTTGGCCTCTTGAGGGGACAACCTGGGCTCTGGGAAATTGATGGCTTCTGTTCACCATGTCACTGGACAAAAATCTGACAGGTTATAGCAAAGAAACCAAGTTAAACTGCTCAGTCAGGTTTGAAAGACTAGATGGACACAAGACTGGCAGGGGCATAGAAGTTGAGTGGAGGAGAGCAGCTGAGAGAAGTGGCCTTCACTTTCTGCTTAGCCATCCTTTCCTATTTGTGTCCTTGTCAGAGAGCCAAACGCAGACCGTGACTGGACTTTGATAGCTCTCTTTAACCAGCCGTCAGAGACACACTCCTACTGTGTCTGACTCTTCTGCAGGCTCAGTGAGTGAGCAGCAGCCTGATGTACACAGCATAATCTCAAAGAGTCTTGGATCAGACGTTACACTTTTCTGGCCTATATAAAGAACAAAAAGCTACCTCACAAACCCCAGCATGCATTAGTAAACAACACCAGAGTTCATTTCAACCACAGACAAAAAAAGGGTGCTCTAAACCCGCTCACACCACTGAATGCAAAGTGTAAAAACAAACTAGCTGTTGCTCCTCACTGTGACATGGCTTGTTACCCTATCCTGTTCTGGGGGTCTGATTAACACATACACATACACACACAGCAGAGTCAGGTGGCTGTTTGGTTAAGCTCTGTGTAATGTCACGGCTCCATGGTGTTGTACAATATGCTAGACAGAATTTAGGTGACAAATTAAGCCATCCTAGGCTTCTCCGAACAACTTCCCCTTCATCTCACAGTTACTGAAATGGCTCAGATCAGTCCAAAAATCAAGCAAATCTCCAACTGAGGAACTGTGAACAATGTCATCTCATTGTTTCTGCCTTTTGCTACCATTTAATCTAGAAAGGGACTAAGCAAGGATTGATTTTTGTTTCCGATAACAGAAACAAAAATCAATTTTAAGATTGCATAACTCCTGAACACAAAGCAACTGCATATCAAATTGTACATGTAAGAAATAGACATATTTTAATGGTCTACAGGAAAACCAATTCCCCCCCCCCCCCCCACCCCCCATAAATGTGACTTTAATTGTCATCTCTCACCACTTATTGGCGCCAAAGACCCTGGGTGCCAGGGTGGGCACAAGGTAGTCAGCCAGGCAGAGCAGCATGATGGTGCAGGAAACCCCGGTCAGCACAGATGGATCCAAATAATAAATCATCCTGTAGGAGGAAAAACATGGTCAGACCGAATTATGAACCATATTTATATCAACTGCCCATAATGACAATTTCAGCATGTTGTATCATTCATACTTCGAAGAGGTTGGTTAGACTTTATGCGGTTGTGATTGTGAGACCCCTGTACAGTACAACAGAGCTGTAATGTTAACTACTGTCTGCCAAGTCAATACACAAGGCCCAGAACAAAGGCTGCATGCAGGAGATTAAAAGGAAGGGAGTTAACATTTAGGAATATACAAAAGGAATGCTTTGTGTTGTGTGTTAGTCAAGGTTGTTCAAACAATGTAACAACTTGAGTTCATTCAAAGAAATCTAATCTGGTATAAAGACAGTTTCCGTCTACACATGTAGTGCTACAAAAATGCAGTACGACGTTACTCATCTTTATCTTGTTACTGACATGTTGGAAGGAAGGAAAACGTGTGCTATGCCAGCTATGGGCGAGCACGTGATGAAAACTTAAGTCAGCTGTACGTACATGAAGAGCAAGCTGGTGGCGACCATCAAGGCTCCAGGGAACCAAGGCTGCTCCCAGCGCAGGACCCGGTCTCCAGCCAGGATCACTTCACCCCAGCCCTGCAGCTGCTCCTCCAGCTGGGCCGTTTCCTGAGCCTGAAAACAGTTTAAGATTACAGCCACATTCAAGTATGATCTAATCAATAAACATACACTGAGCAGTTAACATTTTGCACATTCTGGGAGTTGACATGGATCTCTCCTCAGGAATCAATAACAGTGGACAGTCACCTTGGGAATAAATGCTGAAGTATTTCACTGTCAGGTCCCCACTTTAATAAATACATTCAGTGATGCTTTGCAGATTCCAAAACACAATTCAGAAGATTTTCCATTTTTGGTTTGGTGGTAGAAAATCTAACCTAATTAAATCCTCAACCTTGATAACTCTGCACCTGTGCGGGCATTTACCTGTTTGAAAACAAGCCACCTCTGCAAGTAGCCAAGGAATGCATTTATGAGTTTAAAGCCAAAAAGGGAGTATGCACGTTTTTTTTTTTGTTTTTTTTAAGTCCGGGGTGTGAACGCTTTAAACGATAACGGTGCCTCCCCACATTATCGATGTGACTGTGCAGTAAACAGCTTCTCTACATGCTAAAAAAACCGCTTTCTCCACATTTCGTCAGATAACGTCGAGTAAAACGTGCCACGACACGATTTCACGCTTTGCTGGTAACTTACATTAAAGCAGGTAAAAGTCAGCATTACCACCCGCTGGCAAGGTTACGAAGAGAAAACGTCTCTGCTCAAGTTTAAAGAAAAGGGGGTTGAGGCGTTATGTATGTCATGAGCTAGGTAGCTAACTGGCTAGGTGACGCTAGCTGCAGTCGCCTTCGCAGTTCATCGGCTGCGGTTTGAAAAACAGTCGGATAAGCGATTTAAGCCATCTCGCTACTTGACGGTACAAAGTACACGCTTTGTGGGAAAGAAAATATATAAGGCAATTCTTCGCAGCTTGAAGATAAGCAACACCAGTTTATGATAACGTTACTTGTTACAAACACACGACGGAAAGAAACGATTTTAATTCACAAAAAAAAAAAAACGGTTGATAATACTCACAAGCAAATTTGCGCTTTTGTTGTCACCGTCTGCCATCGTTACTGAACCAGCGTCGGTTAGGTTCTCTTGTAAATTAGGAAGTATTTGTGTAGTAACAACGACCTGCAGAGAAGCAGCAGCACACACACGCCTCCGTCGCTGGTTTGGGTGTCACTAACCGTTGCATTGTGAAGGGTTGTCTTTAAATCTAAAAAAAAATTTGCGTCAAAATCCGCCCAAGGCATTCTGGGAAATGCAGTTTTGTTTGCAAACAACATGGGAAGACTAACCATTTCTGCAATGCTTTTCGAATAACCTTAACGGCATAGTTGAATTGAATTGACATTTATTTATTTTTAATAGGGGACAATGCAATTTAACATATTTTCAATACACAGCATGAAACTGATGTGCTGCATAAAGAATATACAGCTATTGCTAATTTCCAACTCGTGTCCCCCAGTTGGGCCTTTGTGTAAACAAACAGATTAAAATGTGCAACATTCAGTAACAAAAAATATGAGGATACATTAAAATACATGTACAACAATGCAAATGCTATAAACCAGTTTAAAATAAAGTTTTAAAGATTAAAGATACTATTTAAAAGTGGGTGCAGCTCTGGCTTGCTTTCAGCATTTCACCTGTTTTGTAAAAGATTTTAAAGTCCAAGATTAATTTTATTTCGGGTGTTTAATGTGTTGGAGATGGAGAAGGCTGATTGACCAAACGTAGATCTACCATGTTGTATGCTACAGTCTCCATTCACAGTGCTTCTCGTTACCCTGTATCCGTCCTGTCTTTGAACATATCTGGAGAGAGGTTCAGGGGCCAGATTGTTGATACATTTAAAAACAAGTTTGAGGAAACATAAATGCATAAAGCTCTCAAAACTCAGTAGATTGTGTTTTTTTTTCAGTATGTGACAGCGATGCCACCGGACAGGTTTTTTGTCCATTATTTTCAGGGCCTGGTTGTATAGTGATGAGAGGTTTCTGATAATGATAACAATATTAATAAAACTCATCCAAACAACTTGTTGTATAGGATACATAATTTAAAAAAAACACTATTCTGTGAACACTATTTGCGAAAAATCTGTTAAATTGATGGAAAACAGGTGTGATCAAGCTAAGCAGCACAAAAACAATTTGTCATTAACACTTGACACCATTAGGCTTTTTTGTTAGGCTACCTTTCATGTTTTTTAACCTAAAATAAAAATGTTTAATGTGAAGTAATTGTTTTTCTAACTCTCTGTTTTTGATTGCAAAATAAAATACTTTAACTATAATTTGGGAAGCCTGAATTATTTTCTCAATGGGCTCCAAATGGGTTATAAAACTTTTGCATTCTGTAATAAGAGTGAGGCTCTATATGGGCTAACGGGGCTAAAAGTGCAATAGAAAGGGGTAGGCCTAATTCAAATGTATGCCTATGTTTGAATATAATACAGTGGATTAGGGTACCACCAGCTGGTGGAAGTCATTACAGGTTTTGAGACAAGCATCAGTGGTTAATCACCTGCTGGCAACGCCTCAGTGTTTTCAATCTCCTTACAACCGACTGCAGATACTTACAGAGACAGACACCTGCATGTTATCACCTGAGACTGCTACGTGTCTAAAGGAGATGACATTTGAAGCCCTCACCTGCAGGGGAGGGAGAGAGTTTAGAGGTCAGAGAGGAGAAGGGGTAGCTAGTTTTCTCTTAGAAACTATACTTTATGTGTCCCTGATGGCGTTCGACTATATCCTGCCTGGCTTGGATGACGGCCCTGCTCTCCCTGCAGGGCAAGTTGACAACAGGTCAGTTATTTTCTGTCATCAAACTTTTTCTCTCATTTCTCTCAGTCTAGTGCTGTTTTCTTTGTGTTATCCTGAGGCTGTATTTCACAAAGACACAGAAATCCATGCTATATGTTATTTCTGGAAATTCTCTCCTCGTCTTCAACTGAAATGTTTGTAGGATGTAAACTTTTTTGTACTTGTTTACAGGGATTGAGTAGAAACATGTCTTGAGTTTTTTAAAGCTGGTTATGAAACAGACTGAAATTAACATTGATGCCGCTTTTTGACCTTCATAAGCAAACAAAACCATCAGAAATGATCCACAACGTATATGTCATAAGTGAGAAATGAGTTACAGCACACTGCAGAAACAGCTTCAATTTTCAACAGCAAATGTTCACACTGAGTGATACTTGACTGTTTAAAGAAAGCAGGATGATCTATTTTCCCCCTTCAAGAATAATTGTATTAATATTTCTTAGCAAATGTTCTAATTTTCGACATGTACAGCAGACTACAGGGTTTAAAGAAAATACATCCAGACTCATTTCCACTTCACACACATGTTTTGGGGAGCTGACTGAAAAACATTTGCTAACAAGTTACTTTTGGGGTCAAATGGCCCCCCTATTTTCATACTTCTTACATTTTTTTCTCACAAAAAACACACAAAAGAGGGGATTTACTGTTTGAAACAGGGAACAATGAATACAATGTGTTTCTTTGTTTTGTTAATATGTAATGGTGAGTTTTAAGTTTGACATTTTTTTGTTATAATTGCTTAAATTAAGGACAACCATGTTATGCCTAACCCTGATGGGCCCTCCATGAGCCTTGGCCTTGGGTGTCCTTGGTCATCTGTGCATTATTGACGAGAGTATTTTCCTTTTTTGATTTGATTTATTGCATTGCAAAAAATTACTTATGCAAAACACAATAAATAGATTGTATAGCTGTATATGGTTACAGTACTCATGTGAGCACTAAAGAGTGGCCTGTGATGAATCAATAAATTAAAAGGGCCGTGTCTCGAACAACATAATTGAAAAAACAGACTAAAGATTGTACAAGTATCTTTAAAAGTGTCTCCCCCTGCAATTTCTTCATCGTCCACAAGATGTCAGTGTTCCCCTTAAAATGAGCTGCTCTCAGCTCTGCAGCATACCCGGGCCATATGAATATGGTTGAACTCACATATTTTATTTGGGCTTCATAGAAATTCAAAAAAGTGTGAAAAACATGAAAATCTCAATCTTAAAATCGACTGAATCCTAACAACACAATGTCATCGGTAGCATAATTGTTGTGGGGTTAATATTTTGAATAATTGCAGAGATGGATTGTTAATCATCTTTACAGCAGGTGATTTGCGCAGATAATACAAACCTGTAGCCTGTAGCTCTACACAGGACAGGATATCACTGAAGTCTTCAGATGGGAACCTTCCTTCACTGGTGTTTCATCCAATTAGGGCCATGACTCCCCCATTCCAGCTCTTACTGCCCACCAGACCCACATGCAAAACTTCTACATCTTCCCTTCTTTACCACATCGTCACTGATACTTCCTACCCTACCCCATAGCCCCTCATGGCCCACACAACTAAAATTAAACTACTTCTGGAGCCAGTATTACACATTAAGTATTACACATGATGCATATATAAGATTATATAATGTTTACAAATGTAATGTTTTAAAATATGCAGGGCACTCCGTAGATTCCCTGTTATTTTCTTTTGGGGCTCGTTAGGCATATCTGCTGAGTTTGTGGAGCCAGCTCATTTGAATGCAATATAGTGTGTAGCCCCCCTTGTGATCTGGCACGAGGCCAGGCAGACAACTGATTTACATAAAACTTTAATTTCCATAAACTTATCAGATGCTTCCAGCAGAAAAATTAATTGCATTTCCTGGTGTTGTTTTGTTTCTTGGTGTGGAAAAACGTGTGTCCTGATGCTGCTTGTACTGAAACAATACAAAGTCAGCTTGGACTTTTTGCTGGCATGACTTATCCAGAAGCTTATTTACTGGATAACTCAACTGCAGCAAATCTGCTTTTAAGACACAACTTGTCCAGATAAAAACTGAACCCTTCTCGTCTGATATTATGTATTTGCTCTTCAAACCTGCTTTTCTTAAAATTAGATTCGATTTAAGACTGAAACATCTTGCTGACATTCACAGGCTTGCTTAGTGAATTGTATATTTGTATGCTGCAATAATGCATTAAAATCTGTTTTCCTAATCGTCTGAATGTAACCCAACACAACCCTAATGAACGAGAGGCAGTAAAGCTGACCTAGACAACCAAGAGTGAAGGTGTTTACAGTGGCGCTGTTAGTGTCTTTGTGTTAATACAAATATGTACAAACTGTTTTGCAAACAGGTCTTAACAAAACCAGGCAGGATACAATGAAAGGGCAGAGTTTATTAAACAGTCTCAGGTGGTTGAACAGGTAATCCAGAAACAGAGAAGTAAACAAATCCAAGAGGGGCAGGCAAAAGGCAAAAGTCACACACGAGAAAGCTCACGCGAAAAGACCGCTGGAGCGAGGCGACAAGAGGGAACACACACCAAACTGGCAACAACATGCAGGAGGATACAGAGGGATTATATCCACAGACAATCAGGGGATAATGAGACAGAGGTGAGCACAATCAGGGCGGGGAAGGAAAAGGCGGGAAAACGTGGGGAGCAGGATCTGAAAGACAGAAACAAGGTAAGGGTAAGTAAAAGATAAAAAACAGCAAATAAAAATTAGAGAAGCAGCAGTGATTGGTACGGTAATTGCTAAGCATTGATAACAAAGCTAGAAAAACACACCAGAGTCTGTGTTGTTCCTCAAAAACTGTCCTGTGTGGCAAGATGCTGCATGTTACAGTAGCAGCATGCATGTTGCACAACTAATTGCCATAGGCGAAGGAATTTAGGGTTCTATTGTCATGTTTGTTAAATCATGTGGATTATATATCTAACTAAATAAAAAGTGAAAGGTGTGGTGTGAGTGATCTTAATGAAAAACAAATGATTTCTATCTAGACTCATCATTTGCACTTCCCTCTAATACAGTCATCCATCATGAAAATCTCAGGAAAGGAGATATTATTCATTTGTCCTCCAGCATTAGCGACAATCAAAAATCTTATTTCTCTCATTATTTAGAGTAACTGAGCCCTGCAGATATCAAAACTAATCAGTCATTGTGAATGGTCTCCAGGTTAACAGGCTAGCAGGAATCTTCACCCACCCTGCCATTTATGTAACGAGTTCTGAGTAATGGGAGCAGTGATTAGCGTCCACCTCTGCTGCTCGTTGTGGGATTTGACTGGTTGTTTTTTTTTAGAATTGCATGTCTGAGTGAATGTGTGGGACGACATAAAGAAAAAATAATCTAACTGGTTCCTGTCAAATCAATTTAGTAAAATAAAATGTTTTTTTTGTGTGTTTTATTGTGTCAAAGCCGTAGAGCCGATTACAGCCTGCAACACTTTTGTTGTGATTACAAAAAGAGGTAAAGGTGTCAATGATCACAGACAGCTAATTCCTGCAATGAGGATGCTAATGTAGTGGAAACATTGTGTTGTTACAGACAGAATAAGGGCGAACTCACACTAGCAAAGTTGTCCCTTACCGTGCTTAAGCACAATTGTAGTCTCAAATGTGTAGTTACAGATATAAACAGTCCGTCCTTTAATGTGATGAATCATTGTTTCAGAACCACCAGACAGGCATGGGGATAGTCAACGTGAGGAAGACTCTGGGTGTATTCCTTATTTTGTATTTACATCTCATAAATGGCATAACTAGTGAGGTTGTACTTTTCAAAAATAATGACTCATGCACCACTTCCCCTTGTCAGCATACTCCTTTGAATAAACTTGAAAGAACTGGCCACGGGGACCATTTCTCAGATGCCAAGGTTGAGAGATAATAGCACCTAAAATACAAAGGATCAGAACCAACCTGTGTGTTTCGGTCATCCCTTTTAATCCTGCAGGCAAATGGCTCTATTACCTGACCTGGTCTTATCATGGTAAGAATATCTTCCCAAACTTAAGATTGTCGAGTCTCACCCTGTGGTGGAGATCCTCATTAAAACCAAAGCTTGTGTTTCATTTGCTTCCTTCTGACGATCCTGACCTTCCCTCTAATTAAAAATGAGAGCTGTGGATTAGTGTGCACTAAATTATTTTAAGGAGGCCCGACACTTTGGAGGAGAAACTTTGTGGGGATGTATTTTGTGCAGCTTGAATCATGGCTTGTGTTACACTGTTACAATGATGTGTGCAACCTGAAAAACAGTAAGCCTTCAACGTCGCTGAGTTGTGGACCTGTCTGTTGAACTAATCTCATATCGGCTGGGCTGAAATTCATTTTCCGACTTGATGTACTACTGGGCCTGATTAATATGTCCACAAACAAATAGATACAGTCATGTCTGTTTATCTCTGATGCTTCATACAAATTCTCGAATCTCGAACATTGATTTTCTCTGCATCAAGAGAGACCATCAATCTAGCTTCAATTTAGGCCAATTTCTGAGAGCTGCCCTCATTTGCAGAGAACTGTCAAGGCTCGGCTTAAGTCATGTGTTGTTTTCATCGGTTTAAGAAGATCAGACCTGCTTTGATTTCTCTTGTGTTTCCGAGAGTTGACACTTCCATTCCTCTCACTCTAAATGGGAGATGAACCGTGCAGGTCAGTATGAGCCTATACTCTCCCGAAATGTTACAGTACTCATTTATCCTCGGCTTATTTGGACAAAATCTCAAAATGTGACAAATGATGAGCATTTCTGGTAAACTTGCAAGGTTCTTAGTTAAAGCCATCATCTAAAAAAACTTTAAAAAACACTGTGTTACAGTGGAAGTATTTTCCATTCAGAAAGGTGGCCTGTAGTGCCAATGTCAACAAAAGAGTGCAGAACAAGATACTGACAAACAGAAAACATAACGCAGCCGTTTAATTACATGCATGGAGATCGTAGCAGTTGTGGGCAGACAGTCTTTGCACTGACTCCAGTCACAGTATATAAATGTCACCCCCCCCCCCCCCCCCCCCCCCCATTGGCTGGAGGTGAATTCTCCGGAGAATATCCTGCTGCGTTCTCACATCAAAAATACTAGAGGGCTGGTAGGAGGTCATGACAGTCCCTTGCAAAATATGGTCCCAGGCAAATGCCAAAAACTCTATTTTAGCTATTTAAAATCACAGAAAGTCAAGTGATTGTTAAAACTGCTGAAGAATTTTAATGCCATCTGCCGATAACTCAAGAGGTTTTTCTTTTGCAGGGGATAGGACATTTTTTGGATCAAACTTCAGTTATAGCTCAGGGCGTTTTAGGGTTTCTAATCTTAAAAACGCTTCATCTCAAATATGGACGTCTACTAAGGTAAGAGTAAAAAGAACTACTAGCCACCAAGAACTAGTTTGGTGTGTGCCTCTTGTTGTTATCCTCAGTCGTGTTCAGATGCAGTAAAGCAGAGAACAAGAGTAGATGAAACACAGCCAAACTGTTGTGTGGAAAATGTTTCCTGGCAGCGGTGTCTGCTTCTCGCGTTTGAATCTCTCACATTATGAGGTAGTTACTGTAAGCCAGGCCCATAAGCGATCCCTAGATGCATGCTGGCACAACACCACTCAGTCTGTTTGTAGCCTCTGAGTCTTCTTGCCTTGTTTGAACTACCTGCTTCACTGCACTGTTTAATTTAAAATAAACTGTTTTCATCATAAAGGGACGTCTCTATTCTCAGGAGACTTTTGGTTTATTATAATTTTTAATCTGATATTGGAACATTAAAGCTGGTAGAGGAGACAGAGCTGGCACACAGTATGGCTGTAAATATGCGTGACTCAATCTGAAATCTGAAAGCATCCAATGCAAGGATGCTGTGAAATTAGCATCATGGCTGAAAATGTGCAATTGATGATGTACCTGATTGGACTGAGTGCAGGTTAAGGTTTGGTATATGTTAATACAATTTGAATCGTGAGTTAAAAGAGCTGTTGGAAATTTTGGGAAACCCATGTACGGGCGGCAGTAGCTCAGTCTGTAGGGACTTGGGTTGGGAATCAGAGGGTTGCTAGTTCAAGTCCCGGCACGGACCAAGTCTGGAAAGCAAGGTACCTAACCCCCCCACCAGCTCAGGAGCACCCACTGCAGGTAGCCCCCTCACTCTGAGACCTCTCCATTAGTGCATGTCGATCGGATCCTGTTTGTGCATGTGTGTGTATTTCAGCCTATGTTTGTGCATGTTAACTAGACAGAGTGTAAAAACAAATTTCCCCTCGCGGGATCAATAAAGTATACATTAAATAGCTGGATTGAAAGCAATGTTGTATCTCTCTGTCAATGTCAGAGCCCTTTCCTGGTTAGAAAGATTAGCTACACGCGAAGACCTGGAACTCTGTTAAAAGCCTAGCTTTGCCAAAAGGAGACATAATCTAGCATTTTTCAAAGATCAATTATTACCAAAAATGTTTGACACGAGTAAATAAGAAGACTAATAGCACTTTATTTATGAATGTAAGGATAGAGCCGAATTTCCCGCTTAGCTAGCTTGCCTCTAAAACGTTGCACAGTCCTGAAACACAAAGAAAATCAACTGTAGGTCTGCCTATAGGAGACATAATCCACCTACTATCATCAGTAAAAGCTCTGATTAACAAATATTTAACAAGAGATGTGTCTTAATGGAAGTAAAACCATTTTCCGGTTAGCTAAGCTTAGATCAGAGACCTAAAACATGAGGCAACAGCTAGCATTGCTCTGTTAAAAGGGGACACCATTCCCCTCATTCACACCATCTTTCAAAAATCACATAATAACAAATATGTGTGTGCTAAGTAAGAAGATGAATATATCTGTTATACCTGGATGTTGATGTAAATAAAGCTATTTTCCATGTTGGCTTAGCTTAGCATAAAGAGTTTAAACATGGAGAAACAGCTGTATCTAATTTACTTTTTAAGCGCTGTTTGCCTGGCAACTGTTCAGAGCCGAGAAGTAAGCTTCATGCTAAGCTAAAATGCTAAGCTAACCCACAAGGCTTGCATGCTACATTGTTGAACCACTCCTTTTTGTGACGTGTGGAAGCCCTTATGTCCCACAACTTTTACTAGCTGTCTGTATGACAGTTTAAAACAAACTGCAGGGACAAGTTTGTGCTGGATTCATGTAGAAAATGTTTTTGACTGTCCTGTCGGGCAGTCTGGGAAAATAACTTTGACAGGCAGCAGAGATAAGATACGGACCTTGACAGCTCTGCCTATTGTATGTGCCTGAGGGACAGTCGTCACCTGTCAGGGCCAAAATAACTTTAGGCTGCTGTGTTAGCTGTACTCGCTGCCTTTCAATTCTGTTTTTGGATATTGAAATGAACAATCTCCTCTGACACTGCAGGCCACAGGAAATGTGTGACAGTGATGAAGGCTCGTCTCCTCTCTGTCCGTCCTCTTGCTGGGTGCTGTGAAGCCATTGTAGTTGTAATTGCCTTCAAGACTGGCTTAGGCTCCGGACCAAGGATCTTTCAGCTGAGATCTGTTAAGCCTATTACAGACTTGTTGCGTGAAGAAACACAATCCTATGAGGATGAAAGCTGTAATGTGAGAGAGCCAATTTGTGCCACTTGCTTTGTCATCACCACATCCCGCCGTTGCTGAAATACAGTGTAACTTGTGTAGTGTGGATCATTAGAACCTCAATACCGACACAGTAGAAAATACGTTGAATTTTAATCGGAACAGATTTTTGAAAAATCTAAATCCACTGTCTGTGGCAATGGTATTACTAGGATAAAGCAAACAACTAAAAACCAGTTGGATGGAAATGCGACTTTGCCAAAGGCATCCTGACCCTTATTGGCAGCTTTAATTTTAATCTCAGAAGTGCATAAAATTCCCAACATGAAATTGGAAAAGATTGTACTAGTTTGTACTGGTAATAGTCTTAGATCATTTAAATATGTTTGTATTAAGCACTCTAAATGATGACGATATATATCAGGAGTCTTCATTTACAGCCACTTGAACTGCAAACTGTATAACAGAGACATACTTTGATATAAGATTGGTCTTCTATGCTGCTATACTTATAGTCCTCTACTGTATATAACTGCCCCAAAATAATTTAGAAAAGTAGGATGTCCAAGTACAAAAAGTAAAAAAACTTACTTTTTTCAACAAACTACTGTCTATTTAATTTATAACCCACATTATTAGATCATTTATATAGTCTTTGGCCATACAAAATTCCTGCTGAGCATATTGTAGCTGTTTGCCAGACTATCTAATACCCGCCTTAACTCCACCTCTTTGCTGTCTCTAGATAAACCTAATGTAAGATAGGAAGAAAATCCTGGGGGTGCCATTGGTCTATGGTTGGTGCGGTGTTCCCATCTACTGAGGCGATAGTCCTCCGAGAAGGTGGCCTGGTTTCAAGTCCGACCTGTGGCTCCTTTCCTGCAGGTATAGAATAGAATAGAATAGAATTACTTTATTGATCCCAAACTGGGAAATTGTGGAATTTCCCAGTTTGGCATTAAAAGGTATTAAAAACTCAAAAAGTAAAACTTAAAAAAAAGAAGAAAAAAGTCAATCCTTAGACCCCAGAGTGCTGTTCCAACGGGGAAGGAGGAGACAAAAAAGTCACAGAATGCATCAAAAATCCACTGTGCTTAAAGCACACCGGAGCAACGACACTGCGACTGATGTCAGGCGGCTGTTGCGCAGTGAAAGACTCGATCCTCAGCTTTTTGATCCCCAGCTCCTGCAGTCACATGTCCTGAACCCCGAATTGCTTCCACTGCTGCAACAACAGCAGCAGCGTGTGAATTGTGTATAAATGGAATTAGTTATAATACTGATGGACACTTTACATGACAGCCTGTGCCTTCAGGGTGTGAATGTGGTGTGAATATGTAGTGTGACCTGCAGTGTAAAAAAACCCTCTGAGTAGTTAAAGCGAAGGTCAAGCCCATTTACCATTGAACAATAATCACTCAAAATGAACTGAAGAAGAGCACATAGACTCACCACGTGCATCTCTCGGCCTGTCTGTTTTTTCAGTTTGCGCTGCAATTCATATTTAATTGATTAATTTGAATATTCAGGATTATTAATATTTATCAGTATCACTAAGTATTAAAGGTCGCATATTATACAAAATAGACTTTACCATGGATTTCTAACAGTTATATGTGTCCCTAGCCTGAGACATTTGAGACAAGTCCAAGCAGCCAAAATGTCACATTTTTATTTTTCCGTGTTGACCCTCAAGCAGACAGAAAAACAGCAGAAGAAGATAATATGACTCAGGGAGCACATAGAAAACTGAAAACACAGGCCCTGATGACTGCTCTGCTATAAAATCTGCTAGTGAATATTTTTGGACCGTTACCCGCTGCCAGAAACTTGACAGAAGTCCAAACCCCAGGCAGCCTCTTCAACGACTGACAAGCTTGTCGGGTTTGTTTGATTTTCAGTGACTGAACAATATCTGTCTCATGACTAAGAGAGATCCTGACATGATTAAAAATAGGTCTGAACTACCTGTTATTAAAAGAAAGAAAAACACTGATTGAGATGTCTTGTAAAAGAACCCATTATGACCGTTTTATGTCTATTAATAGTTAAATGTTCAGATCACATAGAGTGCAGTCCTTTTAGTCATCAGCAAGGGTCTGACGTGCATTAAACAGGATGAACTGGCCTGTTAAGTCCCCTTATTTTGGAATAAATTCAATAAATTGTCTGACATAGTACATTTTATTGGCTGAGTACCTTTTCCGGATGTCCTGCTTTCCTTCTCTAAACACCTGAAGGCTCTTATATTTTTAGATTTTGATGACATCACAATGTATTTTTGGACTGGCAAACAGGAGAGATCCTACTTTATTATTTTCTTGCCAGCTATAATGTAGCTGGCCTCCTCTCCTTGCATCTAACAGACATTGATTTGTGTGTGTGTGTGTGTGTGTGTGTACGTCACAGTCACCATATGTCGAGGAACTGCTTTTGTGTGTATGGTTGGACCCATGTCAAACGATCAAACAAGGAACCCCGCAGAGTTTTACATCTGTTGTTGTTTCTCTTATTCCTCGTATGCCGTCGGAACAGTTGTATCACAGCAGAAGTATCGTGTTAGGAGTAGAAATGGCTGCTCTCATCTTTTATGCAAAAAGACGAGATGTGTTTTATGACTTTTGGCTTGCAAATGTGATAATGTTTTAAATATTTTAGAAGGCCAGGTACTGTAAACGTTTTCTCTCAAGAGTTTAGATACTGCTTCCTCATGTTTTATTCATTTGCAAGCACCATTTAAAAAGTTCGCTTTAAAGTACAGTGTAGTTCAATCTGTTTTACTTGCTACTTTTTTTATATAGGAGGATTTTTGAAACTACTCTTCTGAATTAGCTGTTAATCTCTGATTATGATACTGTATATAATGCTACTGAGTCATATTAAGAGGCAGCGTTGGCTGGCAGGTGGAATCCTCTGCCATTTTAACAGCTTGTTCATTCACATTGATTCAAATGAGAGGTTGAAAAAAGAAAGAGAATCCTTTCTGGATTGCAAAACGCAGTCGCAGGAAGGCTAAAGTCTTAACTTATTGTCTTCTATATCGTTTTCTCCTTGTATGAGTGAGCTGCATAATATTTGACTGTTAAAGGTGTAGAACGTTTTGAGAATGTTTACATTAAAATATCTAAGTTAATTAAAAATGGACTAAACCTATGTTCTATATTTGTATTGTTGAGAACTTACATTACCTCACAGCCGCGGCATGAGTGGAAGAAAGTTATTTTATGAGGATATATTTGATTTCCGCTACATTTAAGTGTGAAAAATTGCATATTCTTACTTAAACTGAAACAATAAACAGTACTAAGCTGTGTTATGTAAAGAACATGCATGAGAGAAAAAAAGGGAGGGACTGGGAGTTAGGGCATGATTAGATGATGACCTTAAACATGTCCGTTCTCTGTATAGAACTGATTGAGTTTTTCACAACCCTTGTAAAGTTTGACAACATGCCATTAAAATGATAATAGTGCTTTGGGTCAAGCACCCATCCTGCTGGCCACGTATCCTCTACATTGTCTTGTAAAACGACTGTTGACATCATACAGTGTCATAAGTTGATGGCCCTGTGATTCATCACTTCCTTCTGTGTGATCACAAAAATCACTGTGTCATCTGTAATCAAGGAGCCAGCATGTCCGGATCAAACACACAGTGGATCAAAGGTTCCAGGCTGAGACGAGATTATTCAGGAGGGAAAGATGTGACAAAAGAATCTCAGGCCTTGAACCTGAGCCAAGGAAGTTAAGATCTATCTCACACTAATTAGAGTCACAACGGAAGACAACATTATGTTAAAATCATAAACAGTGTAAATAGGGGACAGGGTCACCCTGATGTCCCTCATTGGTTTATTGACCTACTTTTTTGAAGCATGAGCCTGAAGTTACGAAATTTGATCTGGGATAATTCTTTAGCTTTACCCTAACCCAAAAAAACACAATTTTGGAGCTTGCCTCAAGTGGCCACTCAAAGAATTACAGTTTTTGGCACTTCAAGATTTTCTTGCTTTGTTGAATTACTATATCTGGTTAAGTTGATATCATTTATGTCATACATTAGGTGTCTAGTTATGATTTAATTTTGTGTAAAATGTCGTCATTTAACTGGACATGCCAAATAAGCCTGTTAATTGATGACTGTGATCCTTTCATGATCCCTCCATTCTGCGATCATTCAAGCCGGACTCGCCCCTCTTTCACCTTTCCCCACTGCTATTACACATTTAGAAAGTACCCATTAAATTTAAACTCCTCATATCGTCTATCAATTCAGTACTCATCACTTGTGCAGCAATAAAAATTCACAACATGATCTGCCTTATTTGAGTACAGGATACGTGCAGAATTTAATTCCCTCACACTCCCTCAGGCTGCACCACTAAAACATAATTTCAGTTTGAATCGGGTTTTTTTCCAGAGCACTGAGAGGTCTTGCCTTTTGCTGAAAGAAGCACCTCTAACATAACATTTCTCAATTATCTCTTGGTTGCACAGCAGTACTTTGTTTACCTGCCATGTTTGATAACCGCGAGCCACATATTGCTGTGACAGTGAGAGTGTTCAGATCACTGCAGGCAGATATGAAAATCTCACTTTCATAACTGTTGTTTATTGTTAGCTGGAACAGAGGATTTGTGCGGTACATGTGTCTTCTGCTCACTGAATCTCTTACTGTACATGCTGCTGCTGTCATGTTTGTTGTGAAGAAGGAGACATCCAGGTGGATCTCCGGCTGTATGGTTCGAACACATCAAGGCACGGTGCAGGAAACTAGCAATCCAAGCTTTCCTTATGTTTCCACTTCTTTCTTTCTTTAAACAATCACATCCACACTTTGCTTTTGCTAAAAAGTTGACCATATGTTGTTTTTCATTTCACTTTGATAGGTCTCCAGATTCACCCATTTCTAAATGTAGTGTTGGAGTACTCGAAATCGGTCTTGGTCTTAAGACCTCTTTTTGAAGGTCTTAAGCATTTCCACTCTGTCTCAGACTGGGCGGACTCCGGATTTTGAATCAAGACTGGTCAAGACCACCACTGACGTCAGTGTTTAAACGGAAATCACCCCTTTCTAAAACAACAAATATTTTTTTTCCCTGGTTACGGGGCGCAACCTTCCCGGTGTTTCAGTCTAAGTGAGTGACACGCCAAGTTGATGATTTTTCATTCATATTTATGGTCTTGGTTTTATCTTTGTCGTGCCCTGCCTTGATCTTGGTCTTGACTCGGTCTTGATCCCTAAATGTCTTGGTCTTGTCTAGTTCTCTGATCACTCCGGTCTCAGGTATGTCTTGGTCTCAGTTAGTGTGGTTTGGACTATAACACTATATCTAAACCAGTAAAAAGTCTAATTTTGTGTTGTAAAGTGAAAATAGTTTGTCCATATACTTTTGTATCTCTGCTTTTCTCCTCCCAGGTATCTACTTAAACAATAAATAAAGGAAATGACACGTCTTGGGATTGCCTTAGCAGATGCGCCATCAGGTCTTAACGTTAATGTCTTCTCCTTTAAGGTTCTGTAACTATTGATACTTTCCCAGCATACAAAGCATGACAGTTCAACAGAAGGTTACGGACAGTTCCACAGCAGTCAGCGTTCATTTTGGTAACACTTTTAACGGAGTGTAATTTACAATCAGCTGCTATTAAATTATAACTGGTCCCTACTGGTACCTCAGTGCAGGACGAGTGGAAGAAAACAAGTATGTGGGGAACAGGTAAAGATCAATTGGGCATTGTAGAGGAAACAGTATAAATATATATATAAATAAATATGAAGGTATTTTCAGAGTCCAAAGTTTTTGTGGTGACGTGATAGTTTAGATTGTTATCGCATATTTTGGTTAGCATTTTTTTGGTTCAATAGTAATGTGCAGAAGTAATTGAGCTTGCCATATACTTTGGGTCATGCCATTTTAAATAATTAAATCAAGTTAAATCAGCTAGTCTTGTTGAAAATCAGTAATACCTGCTACCTAGTTTTTGCAGAAAAACACATGCTGCATAGTCTTGAACATGTATGTTACTGTTACTGATTCTCACAGCAAATTGAAACTCTAAATCTTAGAGTCTATAATGAAAATGTTTTTTCATCCCTCTCCGACTTCCTCTCTGGTCTGAACACTGAGTTAAGCCTTTGGACTTTGGGTTGAACTTCCAGAGATAAAGAGGGCAAAGGTGATTTATTGGGGTTTCAATTCTTGTGGCACAAATTAGCCGGACCAGGAGTTGTGTTAGGCACGGTGATGGTGGTGGGCTCTGTAATAATGAAGGTCGTTGGGGTGAGACTTGTACAGGAGGTACAGAGAGCAATCGCCTCTTTGAGCGGCTGGCACTGTGGTGGACATTGAATAGGCGGAGGCAGTAACATTGACCACCAAGACTTCAACCCCTCACATGTTAAATGCACTTTGAAATTGATTTGCTATATAATCCAGCTGTCAGTCAGACCTGTCTCGTAGACTATTTTCGATGCTTTTCATTTTCCCACCCTAGTGCCATTTAGCTCTGCTTGGTTTTGGTTATTACTTGTTTGTTTAGTTAAATCCTTAGTACAGCTTTAGCTCCCCCATTTTCAATACTTTTCAATACCGATTTTCTTCAGGCTTCTTAATCACAAGATGAGCTGTAGTTAGTGCAGTTCATTTCAATTCAAGGTGTTGAGCCTCAGCCAAAACAAACAAACATCTCATTCCATTGTGGAATAAACATTGAGTGAAGACCTGATGGCTTGTATTGACTTTCAGGTCTTTTCATGTTTCTTCACATATTCTGGTCTCGCACAGATCAATACCACTAACTAAGCAGAGAAAATAGCTGCAGCCGGGGTTTTACTTGGGGGGAAAAAAAACATTCTCTAATAATCCACCTACCAACTCAGATAATTGGTCCGTACATAAAACACAGGAATGTCTCTATACAATGCAGGTATCATTAGAGGTTAGTCACATGTGCAGCATGCTGGTAGCAGGAGGAAACATGAGACAGAGATAAAGAGGAGGGTTATTAAAGAAGCCCCGCTGCAAGAATGCAACAGAGGATGACAGGATTTGACGAATGGATGAAGATTTAAGGCAGCACACAGAGAGTTACTCTAGGATCCCAGATTGCAACTGAGCCACTGATCCTGCTCTCCTGCAGCCTCTGCTCTGTCTGCTTGATCCCAGATGTGCTAATGCCGATTGTTCCTATTGTCGGTACAGTTCATAAATTAAAAGTAAGGCAAGGCAAGTTAGCACACTTCAACAACAAGACAATTGTGTCTTTGTGTCTTGCTCTAGATGTCGTGCTTCACACGACATCTAGAGCTTCATGGCAAAGGAGAAAAGAAACAAGCCATTGACAATCACAGGGAAGATAAAATATGAAATATAAAAAAATGACATCCTAACGAAATAAACTTTCTGAAAGATATGAAGCAAAAGTAAGAATTTAGAATAAAAAAAAATATATGACTGAAGCTGTCTTCTTATCTCCTTGTGCTCCCAATTAGCATAGGTAACCGCCCACTAATGCCCATAAAAGGGAACACATGATCAAAGAAATATGTATTAAACATTTTATTAATTATGAAAAAAACAAAACATTTTTGATGTAATCCCTATAATATTATAGGAATTTATATTGAAATTAAATGCAATAATATCAGAGTCATTTTGTTGGAGGGTCAGCAGTCAAAAGTGCTTCAGAGTGCTCTTGAGTGTTTGTAACTTCTGTTCTTACCTCAGAACAAATCTCAGATAAAATCACATTGGTGAATCCCAATATCTTATTAAAGTTTGTAAGTAGGATTAAAGAAAAAAATTGTTCATAAGGACGGTTGTTGAGTGAGGCCCAATGTCCTGTAGATGCAAAGATAACCAAAACAAATTCATTATTTTATCAAAAATTGTGAAAACTAGCAGTACAAGATGCAAAAATGGAAGCTTGAATTCCTGATTGATGTCTTGCCTGTGTGTGTTTTTTCTACATTTTGGGCACGAACAGGTTAAAGAGAGTGAATAGAAGCTTCTGATCAAAGCTTGTTAAGGTGGGGGGAGGGATGGAGCGTGTCAGTAATGTTTTTCCTTGTTCCCATTCGTGAATATTTGATGTTTCCCACCACAGACCGCGGAGCGGGGCACTGATGTGTTCAGCTCTCGTACGTACCAAGAACTGAGGCTTTGAGAGATTTCACAGATGAAAGCTGTCAGTGCCACCCTCCCAATACAGGAGCCTAGAGAATAATATTACATCAGAGCCTTTTGTGACTAAAGAACAATGGCTCTGAGTCTGAGTAGAGCTTAGAAGAGGTGACGACTGAAAACATGAAAAGGTGGTGGTTGGTGGTGGAGAGGATTTCAACTCTACCGTGACAAAAATCATAGAGATTCAAGTTGATGTGAGGTAATGATTCAGCGTAGCTTTCATTTACAATAACAGTAATAAAGGTGCTGTAGGTGTGGGGGCATGGTTAGACAGTCATGTTGTGAAACAAGCATTTATCTTCGCATTTTTTTCTTTACAAATGATAATCAGCATGAATGTGATAAAGGATGTACACATTTAAAGGCCTGCCTTTTTATAAATCAACGATTTTAACAGACTGCAAATAATTCATTGTTTCCGGAAGACATCTGAAGCCTTTTTATGCTCAAATTTAATAATGATTAAACATCTTGACATTTGGGCCGGCTACTGGCCGTTTATTTAAGGTAAACGAAGATCTTGTGTATAAAGTCAATGCACTGACTCCAGACACAGAATATAAACGTCACCCCCTCTGCCACTGACTCGAGGTGAATTCTCCTGATAAAATCCTGCTGCGTTCTCCCGTCTGCTCACTCGGACTTTCAGCGGGAAAAAAAAGGGGACTGGCAGGAGAAACTCCGGGTAAAGTCTGAGAGAAACATTAGGCTGTTTGCATTCACACATACAACTCCTCCGGGAAATATCAGGAGTTTTTCAGGAGTTTTCTGCAAGTGTGAAAGTGTTTTTATTTACCAATTCATTTGCAATGTGTTTATTGCGAAGGCTCATGTAACAATTGTGATTAATTGCACTGCCCTACTATACACTTGTTGTCCACAGAGGCACATGTTTTATGTATAAGTATATGTATGGCCTTCGATTTTTAGGTAGGGTTTAAATGGAGCAGAAAACATCCCTTATGCACCTGAACTTTTTTGTAAGTCTGAATTTCCAAAGAAAAACAAAAACAGAACAAAACGAAAGCTCTCCTTTCTCCAACACACACTCCAACAACAATAATAAACCCTGTGATTCAGGCACAATAAACACAGAGCTAGGAACAGATAATTACACATTCCTGTGTTTTCATGAACACCGTGTCATCTATTGAATCAGAGCCACAGCAGCCATGTTCGCCCTCTGCCCAAGGACACCCCATTGATCGTTTTATATGTGTGTGTGTTTTCTTAAATCTTTGGCGTGTTTGTGTGAGTTTGCTTTGTGGGTGGCCGTGTGATTCATTTTGTACCAACGCCCTCTCATCTGCAGACTAGATTAATTTGTTAAAGCTCAGCGCCCATTTGTCATTAAGAGAGAGCGAGTGCAGCATAAAGAACACAAATGGTTTTTTGGTCCGGATTGATGAGGGGCCTCATGAAGTGTTTATTAACACGCTTTTTGTATTTGTGCTCCCCAGGACTGTGCGTCATTCGTCTAAACGTGAAGTGTTTGTCCCTTTTTGTGTTTATAGAACTGTGTTGTGAGGCTGTCATGACACAGGAGGGTGTCTATTATCTAGAATACCATTTCTTTTTTTGGACATGGGATACTAACCGCTGTGTCCAAACTGGCCACTTGTTTAGACCAATTATGTGGTTTTGGTTTTGTATTCGCTTTGTGAAGAAGAAAAATGGTTGTTTTTTTGGACCATGGGAAGTGTTTTCTGAAAGGTCTATTATGTAAAATATCTACTGATTTGAATCATTTAATGACCTCACTATCTCATCATACATTAAGGAGATGTGCTGGTTTCTCTGTCAACAGCGCAGCAGCCAGTAGTTCCTCCTTCTACGTTTAGATTATGATGCAGACTGTTATTTTTTATTACAATTAATAACATTCAATAGCATTTGTTTTGTACACAGTCTTCTTAAATTTCTGACTTAACATCAATGAATAGTAGAAAATAATTTGATGTGCAGTGATTAATGACATCTCAAATACCCAACAACATATTTGATTATTTGCTCATTTCAGTGTATGGTTTCAACACAATAATACACAACAAAAAAATATTTCCTCATAATACTGAAACACTGTTCATGAGCAAACAGGTGCAGACAAGAAGAAAACTTATAATACCTGCCCCCCTTTCCTAATAACACAAGATACTGTTTAACAGAATAAGATGGCTAACCTGTTGTTTTCTCTTTCTTTCACAAAACAAAAAAATAGATCAACAATATAGAAATTTGATGTAAGAAATAAAGAACAGTAGATGACCTTTTATGGAACTTTTTTGCTGTGTAAACTGTACCAAAAATTAAAAACAAAATGTGCCCGTAAGAGTTTTTACGTAAGGAAAAGATGACTTTGTATTTGACTTTCATGTGCTCAGTTGGTGCCAGAAGAATACTGATGTTGTGTTTTTTTTTTATTGTTCTACAAGTTCCATTTTGGTATCCACGTGCAATACATTTCTATTTATGTTTGTATTGCGTGCTTCTTGTGTCTATTTTTTGCGACACAGTCCTTGTTCTTTTTTCAGGCTCCCTTTGTGGTTTGACTGAACCAGAAAAACCTCCAGGAAGCTTTATTTCCATTTTCCACTCAATCAATGACTTCTGCTTATTCCCTGCACAACAGTTCTGCACGCTCAAGGACACTTCTAACCTAAATGACCAATAACTGTGACTCTCCAGCACTAGTCAAGTGGTTTTTAATCACTTACCAGTTCAAAAGTACAAAAAATGATGTTACATAATGTTCTGCTTGGATGGCCGGTAAAGTGACCTTGGATTAGAATCTGTCCTCTCTGTCCTGGCCTGGCCTGAATGTAGAGCAAATGTCCTGGGATTAAACTATAACTACTGCTCTGCTGATCTCACACACAGGATTATTTAGCACATTTGTATGTCCTGATGAACAACAACTAAACACATTTATGATTTTGATGTACCACTACTCTGTGTTCAGATCACTTCAAGCTTTCAGTATCAATGTCCTTCTCTGTATCATGTTTTTCAGAGAAACATTAGAGGCCTATTAATGTGCCTTTTAATTCAACCAGTTTCCTTTGCTGCTGTTACAGCAGATATTCCCAAAAATACTCATTTAAATTCCCAGCACTGACTCATCTTCCCGTGCAGCGGCTACAATCTCCCATGTTTGTGTGCATGAGTCACAGTGAAAAAGAATCCTGACTATTTCATGCATCTCCCATCTTTGTGCAAACAATCACTACTTACAAATATGTGTTATGTATGTCTTTGTGAGGAGGCATCAATCCCTCACCAGTCAGGTTTAAAAAGTCCTTTATAAAGTTGAATGTTTGTCCGTGGTGATGTAAAGTATTTTTATACTACAGCTAGTTCAGAGGTCGGTACTCTCATGAACACGCGCTCATGAACGCCTCTTTGTCCACCAGGTGTTGGCGTACTGGACTGTACCAAGTTTAAATTGGTTAAGGGGGAGGATGCAGTGGTTTTTCTTTTGTGTGTCCTTTAAAACCAGCGGTAATACGATGAAATCAAGCTTGATTAAAGTTTTGTAGAGTTATTGAACATCCAGATTCATAAACAGAAGGATTGATATCGCTAAAAGTTTTAGTAGCTTGTATGCTCTGTTGAACTCTACCCTTTGCTAGCAGCACTGTGCTTAAACCAGGAAGTATTTAAAGCACTGGTTTGGTTTGATTCTGGTTGGTGCTTTTTTAACAACTATACCTTGTTGTATACAGAAAGTAACTTTGGAACACCTAAAAAGCCACCTGAACAGTTAAAGATTGTGGAAGCAGTCCTGGATGTTATTTCCTCAACAGGTTTAATCAGGAATTGAAGTACTTTAAAAAAAAGAATACCAAGTCTCGACTGAGAGAGTCAGCAATGTGTCATAAAGCATCTAGTCTGCCAGAAATACAAAAGAAGAAGAAGATGTAGCTTCATTGTCCGTCGGCTGGGAACCCTCGTTTATGTGAGTGTACTTTCTTTTAATTGATGTCACTTTCTGAATGTAGGTAAGTGCTGATGTATGTTCAAGTCTGGGTATGGTTAACCTACTTCATTAGCACCTGATCCTTTCACTTTCATTCGCCTTGGTATTTGGTGAAGTTGTGCCGGAAAATCATTTGCTTCTTCAGGTGTTTAAGCCAATGCCAGATTTCTATTTTGGCCCAAACTGCAAGACTTTACAGCCTGTTTCTTTTCTTTTTAATGGTTTGTTGGCGTTGGCCTTTTGTTCTCAATTAAAGTTGAAAAACTAAACTTTTCAAACTGAGTTCATCTTGTTAAATTGTCTTTTTAACATAGCATCACTGAATACTCACTTCTGATTGGTCCAGTGCTGAATTATACACATCCTGCATTCAAGAACACACAAGAGGAACCCCGAGGTTACACCCACTTATAAAAATACAACTTTGAACAACTTCTTGACACAGCCACTTGCCCTGATTGGAAGACAGGGGGACATAGGTCATAGCTGTAATGAATAAAACTGAGTTTAATTAAAAGATACTACAAAATTTTAACGTGCGTAAAAGGTCAGAAAAAGTAAATGGTGGTGTGCGACTGTCATTCTGTACTCCAAATGGAAGCGTTTCACAACTCCTTTGTTCTCCAGAGAGCTTTTATAATTTCTGCTCGACTCTCCTTTTGTCACCTGTCCCTGAGGATGAACTTATTAAAGCGGAGACGTACAGTCTAGACAACCCAACCAGACAATCAATCGGCTTCCCTTTTATGCTGTGCTTGCAACATTCTTTCTATTCATGCTCTGTTCATGCACACATTCACCTGCAACATGCCTGAACTTTCACAGCAGAGAAACACCTCTGACACAGGGCGAGTCGCTTAGGAGATTATCAACGCCCTCCTTTGTAACAGCAATTAATTTGAAGACAGATTACATCTCCGACGCTATAATGGCTGTTGCCCATTAGCGTAATGACGACCCCCAGTGTAGACTCCAGTGTCAATTAGCCTGACGTGGCTCCGTCTACTTTCACATAGACTGATCTTCATCTCAACACCCCGCTGTAATTGAGAGGAAGTGTGTGTTATTACAAGAAGATCAGTCAAACTCGCAGACAAATTGAAAAGAAACAGCGCCTCGTCCAATCTGACTGCAGATATGCTAATTAGCTACTTAAATTAAGCAGGATATTCTCTTTTCCACAAAATGTTTTCATGCTGTTTTTTTTCAGAAGTAAAAAGACTGCAAAGACATTTGTCTCTTTTTTTAAAATTACTTTTGTGGTTTGTGTTTGGATATATGAGCAGAGTAGCAGCAATAAAAGCAGCTTGTACATTCTTAAGCTAGTTGTTTTATTCATGATGATTGCTACATGCAAGGATCAAAGGAATACTTTTTTTTTTTTAAATAACTTGATTTGCTTTCTTTTTCTGGAGTTAGATAAAAGGTTGATGCCACTCTTATGTCTGACTTGCTGAAGCAGTTACCAGGCAACCAGCAGCAACTTAAAAAAGTACTATTCCCAAGACGAAGACCGCTACATGACCCCGGTTCTAAAGTCATATTTTGGTTTGACTTTTTTTCTTGTATGGCTTGTAAAGGAGACATAAAGTGTTCATAAGTGAGATTCAGAGGTGCTGGTAGTGAAACTAAGGAACAGAACCAGGCTAGCTGTTCCTACCGGTTTGCAGACATTATGCTAAGCTAACTGTCTGCTAGCTCCAGCTAAATAATTACCACACAATCAGGAGAGTGGTATTGTACTCGTACTGATAACAGAAACTAGAACACTCTCAGTATCAGTAACCAAAAGTATCTGCAAGAAACGGACTGCAATTTCAAAAAACGCATTTGCGAGTCAAAAACATACACACGAGAAGCAAAAGCAAAAAACTTACCAAATGCCACAAAATAAATCTACTGGTCCCACATAGCAATGAAAGTCCTCCATGCCTGGAGGTCTTTAGTTCCCAACCTGGGGTCAAGGCCCCCCACAGAGGACGCCAAAGATCTCGGGGGGGGGGGGGGGGGGGGATCTCACATATTAACTGCCATAATGATAACCTACTTACTGAAAAGTTATTTTGGTATCAACTGTAACAGTTAAAATGGTAATTATGTGTGTGGTGTGTGTGTGTTCGGTGTGTATGTGTGTTTGTGGGGTTAGTAAAGTTTTTGAACCCCTGCTGTAGGGGATGCCACAGAAACCTATTTTTATTTTTAGAAAATCTTTTCAACCAAGACAGTTTGGACTTTTCTAACAGCACATTTGCCTCTTAGTCACAACAGCAGCATTGGCTCTCTGTACGAAGAAGACAAATTAAGTGTTTTTCTAAGGTGTTGAACGATAACTTTAAGCATGTCTGTAGTGCCAGTGTGCGATAAGAAGTGATGAAGTATTTATTTGTCACGCACATTTTTTTGTCAGAAATAAAAGGCGACAAATTAATGAGTCCTGTGTTTCAGGTGTTGGGTGACAATGAGGGTAAGCGGCAAACAGCTGGGAAATACGTTGAAGGTTAAAGCAGAAGGTAAGTTGTAAAAAAACTGGAGGTTGACACACACACACACACACACACACACACACACACAGTCTTCCTCCGCTGCGTGGTTGCTCATTAAGTGTGCTACAGGGAGTTAGTTTGTGAACCTGTCTGCTGCTGCAGAATGAGGATGAGGGAAGACGGGACAGCGGTTGCCAGAGGAATGTTCTTGCGGCAGGTGGAGCAGATGACTGTGCTATTATGGTCTCCCTGTCACACATTACTTTCAAGTTGTATCCTCCAGGGCCTGGCAACTCTCCTATAAGCAGTTACTCCCCCAGAAAAGTTGGGAACCTGTCGGTGTTGCGTACCGGCTTCATGTATATCACCTGAGAGCGGGAACAAAATGAGCTTGAAGCCATGTTGCTCTTGTATGTTCTCATTGTGATTCTGCAGGATTTCAACTACATTCAAGGGGAATTAGAGAGAATGTTTCTTGTGTTTTCTGTGATCACATGATGCAAGGGTTTGGATGTTGCACACACAGTTTGTTCTGTAGCCAATATCTCAGTAGAGCTGCAACATGTCAGGACAGAGTCCATGACAAATTTCAAGTTTGGTACTGAATCTTAGTGTATTAAAAGGTGTTTTTTGTTCCCCAAAACTCATTTATTACCTCACCATACTGCTGCAAAAATACTCTCGAGTCAAAGAGTCAAAGATATTGCTGCTCAGTAACTTTTCCCACCTTGTGTCTAGTGCATGTAAACACTTGTGTTGTGTTTTGACAGTTGTGTTTTGCTGGAAGCCTCACAGAGCGGCTGTTGGCGCCCTCGAGGTCATGGATTATTCATGCAACACGATGGGGAGAAAGTGCAGTCTTACTGTGTGTTGCACGCGCCTCTGCCATCGTGACAGGGCCAGTCGGTGTAAGTAAGTCACATGTTAAGTTAATAACTGTAAACGATCACAGGTGATGGACGTTGGTGACGACTACCGACCGTCCTCTCTTCTCTTTTCTTGGAAATTCTCTCACCGTTGAAGTCTGTCACGACAGCAGGAAATAAAAACGTGTTTAGTTTAGTTTATCGATTTCCCGTCGGTGTGAAATGATGAAATAATCCTGTAATAATGTCTGCGTAAGATGTTGGCGGATGTTGACGACCTGTTTCCCTTTCAATCAATGAACAATTACCACGAACAAAGTCTACATCACAAAGCGGCTGACAACCCCCTCATCTGTTTCATTTTGTAATTACATTTTCTTCACAACAAGTTTCATGTTTTGAATTTAAAAAAATCACTTCTCAACAAACTTTTTTTTTTTTTTTTGTGTTCGCATGTCCTTGTCCTCTTTAGTTTAAAAATCATTTTGAAGCAGTGAAAGGTTGAGGTCCCACATACAGCCTCTCTGCTGAATCACTCCTTTTAACCATGCCTTGCTATTGTCCTGCTTTTGGAGTTTAAACAAGAGATGCATTTACTTTACGGTACATATGACAAACATTTGACCTTCGCTTGATCTGCGTGATGAACTGACATTTATTCATTTGAATACTGAGGCAGTTAGGTGTACGCTGGAGTCAGTTTACCTTGAAGAGATTCCATCTTTTTTATCTGCACTCAGCCCTTATATTCATTTAGTGTGCACACCTCCAGAATGTTTGGATTTCTATCAAGACGCTCCGACAACGACTAGTTTGGGAGCGTTGTCCTTCACTTGCATTTTGATGAACTTTTATCCCACTATGTTTCTGTGCATCAACAAATAGAACTTCTCACTTCCACGCATCAAGGTTCATGACTTTCATTTTTTTATTAAAGAGTAGGATTAAATGTTTTGCGGCCTCATTGTGCACCGACTCTGTCAGGTCAGTAAATCTTTGTTTTGTCTCTCTGACACTCTTTAGATCCAGTTAATTTTCTTAAAATGTTGCATGTCATTATTTCTACAAAAAAAAAAAAAGGTTCCTTCTGTTTTACAAAACATGATATTAAGATTTTGCTGCCTTGCTGTTCACCTGTAAGGTTAGGTGAGGACAGCAGATTTTCATCTGATGTCACACTCTTAGTGATTACTCAAACACGCAGTGCAGGCCTCTTCTCTCTTCCCTTCCCTGCATGTCAGAGAGAGAGAGAGAGAGAGAGAGAGAGAGAGGTGGAGGTAAGGGATGGACAGCTCTGCGGTGGCTGCTCTGTGATTGACCTGATTATGGAAAACAGCCCCTGGCTTTTCTCCCAGAGGGTGCAGGGGATTGTGGCGTCTTTATGAAATATATTCCTCTTGTGCCGGCTTCTGTCACAAGACGCCCGTGGATAAAGCTGGGCCGTGGCAGCCTGCCAGAGAGGGGCCGTGTGAGCAGGAGAGAGAGAGAGAGAGAGACATTTTGAGGAAGGGGAGAGAGAAATGGAAGGAGATTGATGATGAAGAAGAGAGAGAATTATGCAGCAGTCATGTCATGGCAGATTTACGGTAGATATTATTGATGTTGCATCCTGGTGGTAATTGCAGACAGAGTATGGTGGGTGATTTTAAGCAGGCTCCAATACTTCCCACTGTGGGAGTTGACCAGCAAAAGTGTCAAACAAAGGTGTTGTCCACCGTCTAGGGGACACAACATGATGAGTGATCTCAAGAAAACCAGCAACACCAGTCAAAATGAGATATAAAGCTACAGTTTAGTCTTTGGAGGTGAGTAAAAGTCCAAGAAAACTAACAAAAAAACTAAAGCTGGTTTTGTTGGAAGTAAGAGGTGAAGGGACAAAGCCATTACCAACCCTGCCTTTAAGCGTTGAGGTAATGTCATCTAAGTTTGTGACCTCTGAATATTGGGTTCATTTTCTCTACTGCTGGATTGAGGCTGAATCTCAAGAACAATACGTTTCTCAGTCCTTGTTCAGGTAAAAATAAAGTCAAAATACTGAATCTGTTGGCAATGAGTCAAGTAAGTTTCATTTACCTTATGGTGAACAAAATGAAATCTTTCTCTGTGTTATTCGTGCCAGGCTTGAAACAGATGCAGGAAGCCAACACTGCTCTTAAACATTAAACGATAATCTTTTCTACTCGTAATCCTAGCTTCAGTCTGAGCATTGGGGAGGAGACATGCAAAACCTTTCCCTTCAGTGTTCAGAGGCTCAAAGTATGAGATGCTGAGACGAGGGCACTGAGCCAAATGAGGGAAGGCTGCCGGGGTGTGCTGGGATGCACCATTAATCTGCTTTGCCATCCCTTAAACAAGAGAAACAGAGACCACTTATCTCCGGACTCCCCTGGTGTTTCTATTTAAAGGTCTATTACACTGTTGCAGTGTTTGTTGTTGGATATGGAGATGGTGGACAGAAAAATAGCATTTTTTTCCCTTTTTGTTTAGTAGACTGATTTGTTCAAGTTGGTCAAAGCTTTTGCCTGGGTACTGGATATTGATTCGATGCTGGCCCTCGAACAGTCGACAGAATTAACTTACATCCCTCCCAGCCTATCACCTGTTCTCGTGTCTTTGTGCCATTTGCCATCTCGCTACAAGATGCTTTCAGACCTTTCTTTTCTTTCCCTACACGCCTGTTCCCGGGTCATAATCATCAATGCAATCGACTGACATTCCCCACTTCCTCTTCTCACCTGTCTCCAATTCACTTAACAGTCTCCAAAAAAATCACCACACACCATTTCCTTTGACGTATCGTGTCTGTGAAATAAATCTCTGTTTGCGTTCCTGCAAAGAAATTGTCTGCTGCTTGGTTCTCTTTATCCTCTCAGCTCCAGACTTGGTGACACTCTTGTCTATATTTGCCTTATTTTTGGGACTTGTACAATTAGATTAACACTTTTTATCCCTCTAAGCGTCACCAGTCCATCCAATCCTTTCTGTGTTCAGGACCAGCCTTTGTGCTAAACTACCTGCCTGTTTCTTAAAGTCCTTCCTTTAAGAGTTCAAGGACAGAATCCCGTATGGGGACAATAAAATGGATCGTATCACATCGTATGATAACAGGTCAATAAATCACTATTTATTCTTTATTCTCCTGCTAAAGTTGTGACCATCTCTTTCTACCTTTGCCCTTTTTTTGGGGACTTGGAGATTAACCGTTATGTCTCTCTTAAAGGGTGATAAGTCCATCCAACCATTCTTTATGTTGGACCTTTGTGCCACAATACCTGCCTATTTACCTTTTTCAATTATGTCTGTTTTTTGGCCTAAAAACTCTGCCTTGAAGCGTTTAAGTCCAAGACAACTGTCCATATGGTTACATGAAAGTATCGTATTGTCTAAAGGCATTCAATTACTGTTCTCCATTTCTGTAAATACTGCCGTCTGCATTGGAGTCCTTTATTTCCTGCCTGCTTCTAAAGACACATATTTAGAGACGTATACAGTTTTATCTCTTAGGGTTATAAGTCAATCCAGTCCTTGTGTACGGAACAAATAACTGTGTCTGTATGTTTATTTGCAGTGAGATTTGGACTCCGCCAGGGCCCCTACCTTACCCCATCTGTAGCTGTGAGTAAGCACCTGTCACACAGCCAGGCTCAGTATGTATTCCAAGTGTACCCTGCAGAGTTCTTAATATGTACACTGGATAACATATCAAAGCGGAGCGACTCTATTTTGAAAGTTAAAACAAACCAAAATAATCTCTTCTCCCCCTGAGAAGTAATTAGATTCCTCTCTCATCTGGCAACATTTAAAATAAAGCATTCAAGAAAGAGCAGTGAGGCTTTGTGTTTGCATTTCCCCCAGAGGAGGAGCAGTTTTTTTTTTTCCTCGATATATTTGGACTGACGCTTGTTGGGTGATACTCTGAAAGCGGGAATTTCCCATGTCAGAAGGAAATCAATTATTCATTCAGTGGCATGGAGAGTGAGCAGCACCCTGACAGCTGCAGAAGTAGCTCTGAGATGAGGGACAAGAATGGAGTGTTGTGTGTCTCATGTATATTCTGTTACACCATGCAATCCAAAAACACTGAACAAATGGGGAGGAAAAAAAGTCCAACAGAATAAAAAAGGAAACAGCATTTCTGCAGTAAGCACCATAAGATCCAATAAAAGGATACTGATGATTGCGCATATGACATAATCAAACCCTGGAATATTTCTTTCTTGTTTGTGTGGAGAATCTCGCCGCCATTAAGAATGCATTTCTTTGCGCAACATTAATCATCACATTTCCTCAGTCGCCATTATTACATCTTTTCGGCAGAAATGACTCTAATTCAGCATCACTGGGGGAGCTACATTTCTCTCCCTCCCACGTGGAGCTTTTGTTTATTTTTCTATTCTCTTGTCATGAATTTTTCATCAGCCACTTGATGAGACATTTCATGTGTTTGGCTTATAAAGCACGGTAAGCAGTCTTCGGGTGGGGGGATTAATCCTACTGTCCCCGCTGCTACACTGGCTTTTGAATACAGTTTGCAGGGTCTCTTGGTATAGCTTAACGTCTGTTTGAACATGCTTTGCTGGAAATGTCCTTTCAGGAGTCAAAGTGGTTTAAAAAAACATGACAAAAACTTTTACTGGACTTTTTTTTTTTTTTTGTCATAAAGGATACTCCACTGACTTAGCATTACACTGATAGGGCGGCTGTGCCTCAGTGGGTTGAGTTGGTCATCTCTAAACAGGGAGGTTGGGGGTTTGATCCCCAGCTTCTGCAGCTTCATGTCCGATGTGTCCTTGGGCAAGACACTTAACTTAGCTTCGTCTTTTCAGCAGATGGCTGTTTATCCTTTTAAGATGTCCGCCTCTTAAAAGGAAGTTTTTTCTTGCCACTGTAACTTTGTAAGTGTTGCTTAGTGCTCATGATGGATTAACGTTGGGTCTTTGTAATAAAGCAATGAGTGAGGTCTTTTACCTGCTCTTTTGTAAAGTGTCTTGATAACGTTTGTGATGAATTGGCGGCAGCGCTTCACAAATAAAGATCGATTGATCCCCCAGTGCAACTTAACCACCAATGGTTTGTCCAGTGGTTTAGGTGTTAAGCTAGTTGCGGCTAATAAAGAGTAGATCCGCTAGTATTCTGTGATCATGAGACGTCCACTGTTTGTGTTTTTATTTTATTTTTTGGAACGCCACATCCCAAGAACGTTTTCATTTTTTTGCCTTTTATTTTCGGCCCTAACTGACGACTCAAACTACATCACTTGAGGCTGTCTTTGCATGTGTCCTCACAAAGACCTGGAAACTGATTTTGGATGTATAAAAA
The DNA here is from genome assembly GCF_963930695.1 of Labrus bergylta. NCBI lineage: Eukaryota > Metazoa > Chordata > Actinopteri > Labriformes > Labridae > Labrus > Labrus bergylta. Next base: position 6,008,465 of record NC_089210.1, on the reverse strand, counting down.
AGTGGAGTTGCTCCTTAAATCTCACGTTTGTTTTTTTTTTTACATTCAAATATCATGTGCTTGACACATTTAATGTAAAAGATAACAAATATTTGTATCCACGCTAGAAGCATTATTTTGTGGATTGAGACAACAAATCTCAGCGATTATTAGATGTCTTCAGTTGAAAGTTTTTACAGTGAAATTTGGTGATTTATGGTCCGCAGAGGTTAAAATTATGGGCTTGTTAGTTTTTTATTCAGGGGATCACTGAGCATGACTTCATATGCATAAAAACATGGTCCCCTGAATGAAGTCTAGGCTTGTTATCCACACTGTCACTTCGGTAAAACAGCTCACTTCTGTCTGCATTTCCGTCGTGTCATTTCAAGGACAGTAACAAAGGGAAAAACACTCAGGTTGAATGTATTTTCACAGGTGCTATGTAGACAAGAGTGAAAAAAAAGAGGAGCCGAATGTAGAGAACAAAAAAAAAAAAAAACCCTCACATTTTACTTTTCTTCTGAGCTAATTCTGATCGGAGCGCATGCCGGCACTAACCAATTAGGAGAGAGGAAAGCCCAGGAGAGGTCAATGGGCTGACTATTATCTAGCTGAGCCAGAAATACACCTGACGAGATCTGGAGCACGATTGAGGTCAATAGAAAAAAAAAAAAAGACCTGAATCTCACAAATGTGGTCTGGGGGTCAACAAGGACAGGTGGATATGATGGGGGTGGGAAATCAATTTCTTCCTAGTTCTCCAGTGGCCACTCAGGAACCAATCATACTGTGTTCGTGTGTGACTTTTGTTTCTCGACAGACAAAATTTGCACCACACACGTGTCACACTATCCATGTGTAATGGCTGAAGGAGGTGAAGTTTGCTTGGTGTCTGGGGACAACTCTATTGATGCGAAGATGTCCGCTCATCTCAGAGGTAGAGACTGGAAACCAATTTGTGGGACACTTGACCCGTCTGTGGTTGGACTGTATGACCTCGCTAACAATAAAGGACGGACCCTCCTCCATTACGAGCGCTGACGGCACTGATTCATTAGAGGAGAAACTGTAGAGACGTAGAGATCTATGACCTCAACAACGACCTTTAGTTGACAGAAGGAGACTCATTTTTAAAATGTTGGATAAAAATGTGCACACTTACAGTCTTTGTGTTGTGTCTGTACAGAAGTGATTTATGTTCAGTAAAGTTCTCTTTATTTTCACTCCCTGAGATTGATTCTGTACTGGTGTGCTTGAAAGGTTGAAGTTGACTTCTTGAATCCTTAAAATGGGAAGCATGCGAGTATGTTTCACACTGTAGACAAAATAATGTGTTTACCTTGTTAGGATAACTACCTGTCATATTTAGCTGTGCAGTGTCATTAGCCTTCATAATGTCAAGACTCGTTGATGTCCTGTGGGACCAGCTATGTTTAAGTTATATCTTAAAATGTTGGTGCAAAATTCCCACTAAAACTAGTTAGTTTGAAACTTAAGTTGTGTGAGGGGTTTGGGTCCACCACAGGGACTTAAGGTTCATCTTATTGTAGTAGTGCGTAACAAATATTGTCTCAGAAATGAAGTTTAAACTCCGGACCAATCAGCTGAAAGCATTTTTTCTTAAAGCAGTGTTTCTTAGGGTTTCCTCACATGACTAATTGTCTCTCAACAGACTAACAGCTGAAAATAACATCTGTTAAATGCTGAATGTGCGACATTTTACACAAATTCAGCAGAAATCAAGTATACCCTCTGTAAACGTCTCTGAGTCATGACTGTTTACAATTAGTGAGAAGCTTGAGTCCCGCCGGCTGTACTGTTGTCAGCCCTTTGTTTACATCATGTTTACATGGACGGGACGGCCTTGTGTAAAAAAACTGTTTCAGTCAAGGACTAGAAAAAAGAAGAATAACATACTCACTGATTATTTGGATGTCATGTAAGTGTCTTTAGATCTCGGTCATTCCGTGTCAATTTTCTGTGTGAAAGCCATTTCAACTAAATTTGTTTGTATACCATTTTTTTACTTCACGATGTTGTCCAAAACTTGACTCTCAGCCGGTAATGAGAATCCCTCAGATACCAGCAGGATTAAAAAAAAAACCTATTCATGGCAGAAAAACACTTAATACTGGTATTATAATGGCTGTAATGGACACTTCACTTTCTGCTAACACTGACTTTTTTGTTTATATTTTTGCACAATTGTAATTTATCTGAAACCTGTTGATTCTAAACCACATCTCAGACATTATGTGAGGATGAAATTCAAGAAATCCAAGGGATGGGTCATGTCCACTCATACAGTAATGGGCTTCAGGCTTTGTTTTAGTGTTTCAGTATAGCTGATAATCTGATTCTTAAAGCATCTTTTAATGCTTGTTTTAAACGTTCTTTTGTCAGGCTGCAGTAGAAAATGTACTAATCTATGTGATGTGCTGATAAGACAGTTGTTCAGGTATTTGTTTTCCAGCTTGTTTCATTCACTGTGCTCTGTTCTGTTCATATATGTCAGCCCACGGCGTCTGCCAGTCATTCCATTAGGTAGGAAGAGTTACAAAGTTTATCTTTCACGTACAATAAGTGAATTGTAGTTGGCATTAACGTGTTTTTATGGTGAAGCTGTTTGCATAAAGTTGCCTTTTTAAACATCCAGCAGACGTGAAGGATCATTAGAACTGATTTGGAGTAATTTGAGTAAAGTGATAAATGGAAAACCAACATTTGCTCTTTTGTTTTGGTCTCCACTGTCTCCTGACAAAGAAAGGGTTGTTTTTTTTGCTGCTAACTACTCTTCAGCAAGGACTCGCAGACTTTGTCTGTCTGCCATTTCTGAGGGCTGAGAACCAAGGCGGTGAAGTTAGGCGTCATAAAAACCCACAACTGGTTGTTAAAATTGATAAGCTGTCAGCAGAGCGTAGTGGAATTACAGAGTTGGTTGGAAATGTGTCATTGATTCCCCATTAAGAGGTAACCCTTCACATGCAGTCACATTATCCACTGCCAATACGGAAGAACTGATAGCAGCCAAATGTTGACGATCCATTGGGAAAGATTACAATCCAGACTTAGTAAAAACAGGTGAAGGACTGAGATGATGACCATCACACAGGTAAGATTTAGACCTTCACCTTTAGCATCCATGTGTGTCCACATGAGTCATTCCATGTGTATCTTAAAGTATCCATACTTACACCTGTATATGATTCAAGTATCACAATTTATTACAAAAACTAGAACTTTTTTCATCTGTCGTTTTGCCATGCTTTAAGCATATAACAATACAGTATAAAATCTCAACTCAAAAATAGGAAAGTAAAAGCAAAGATCAAAGATGCTGACGCAGCATTTACAGAAGTTAAGACATGCTGTTACTGTACAAAGAACATTCCAACTGAAACATCTGCAAAATGCGTCATACTCATCAGTGAGTTGCATTTTACAATAAACAATCCGATTCCAGCCTCATCCAGAGTCTCTTTTTTCCAAAGTAATTTACAGGAAAATAAACACCAACAACTCTGCAAATCATAATGAATGTGCTGAGATTTTTTTTTTCAACAGCCCAAGGCACTCAGGCTCCAATGTTGGCAATTAATACGTCATTCTTTTACACAAAATCACATCAAGCGGGTGGTGGCAGGGAGAGAAGAGTGAGAAACTATGTCGTCTATTTTTATGATCTCTTGAAGAACTTGTTCCTTTTTTGAAGAAGTCCACCTTGGCCCCCCCTTTTTTCACAGTGAAAATCCCTGGCAGTCGAGACAAAAATAAGACGTTTGCAGTCCTTTTTGTTGAACTTTGTGACATCTGGTTTTGCTAAAAACTATTGCGACTTCTTACTGGTCTTTGGACTCCGGCCTGTCATTTTGGTCTCCGAGCGTCTTCTCCCATCAGCTGCTTTTTCAAAAACCAAACCCCTCAAAGCAGCCCGAGAATACCACAGGATGTCCCAAGTGTCAACTTCCTGTGATCAACTTCAACCCAACATGAGAAATCTGGTACAAATCTATCGAGTGTCGACGAATGACATTTTTCAAATATCTAACAAATCCAGAAAAAATCCTGATCTTTCGTTTAGTTAACCGATGCTGTGACAAAGAAGTGGCTTGAACACGTTGACATTCTCTCGGCTGCTGCTTTTAGTTGAGCTGGCGACATGCTTCAAATGTCCACTTGGAGGCTCCTCCGTAAATGTCGAGGCTCGTCTCCATCCAGGCAAACACGTTGCCCACTTGGGCTTTGCTGCTGCAAGTCGCTAGATTGTAAATCTCCCCCACGGATAGCTTCCGGTCCCAGATGTGAAAGTTGGCCAGGTCTCCTACGAAAGCTTGTGTGGCGTCGAATCCTCCACCGAGCGTGTCCTGTGGTGGAGACAAATGGATTTAATGAGGGGATGGCGTAATATTCTATTTTTTCTCTGAGGGTTGCTTCATGAAAGAACTAAACTGCTTTTGGATTAAGGTCATCAAACTTTTCAATACCACTTGATTTCTTTAAACAATGTGATCTCCCTTATTTAAATGATTGATAGCACCGAAGGTTTGAATGTAAAACAGATCTTCAGTCATACTTCTAACCAAAAGCTGCCGCATGGTTAAGAGAGAGCAATGTTTAAATTGAAATGTACAGTGTGCAGGAGTTTGCCTGCATTTTTGGTCATTAAAGGCTTTGTATGCGATTTTTTTGATCCAGTAGATGTCGCCCTTGAGCACCAGCATGAAACCAAAACAACTTGCGCTGCATTGTTTTGTTAGCATGCTAATGCTAGCGATCTTTATTATGCTCGTATCTTCACACTGCATGTAAATTTACCTGAAATGAGCGTGATCTAGAAACACAGTTAATCAGTGAGTACAGTATGTTATTCTTCTTTTCTCTAGTCCCTCAATTAAACAACTTTTATACGCGAGGGGAGGAGTCAGCCGCTGTCCTGGCGATGTAAACAAACTGAAGATAGGACTCAGAAAACTAGGAAAACATCACAGACAGTGGGACTCGGGTGTTACACCCATTGTAGACAGTCATGACTCATAGAGTTATTTTCAGAGGATATACTTGATTTCTATTATATTTAAGTGTGAAAAATTGCATATAAAGCCATTAAAAAATTTGAAATAACCCAATATCGGGCGGGTCTAGTACTTCTATTTTTTGATGCCAAGGCATTAAATAAGGTATCAATTTTGTTGTTTGATTTTAATTAGAATGTATCCCAAGTTAAAAAATCATGACAAGCTTTTTTTTGGATCATCTGATTTTTTTTAAACACTGTACATCTTCATTCAGCTGGGAAATATCTGGTCACCTCATTGAACCTAATCTGTGAATTTACGCGTGGATGTTTCTGGAAATTGAGATACAGTATCATCTCATTATCTCCCAATGAAATGGAATAATGACTTTTCCGCCTTGTTGGATAATTTTGTGCACCATCTACCTGTTCAATTTAACAAAATCGTTATGATCCCTCTGCATTTTTTTCCCATCCTGACATCTTGTTTCAGTGGATCAAGTTAAATATAAGTTCCCAGTGAAGTTATTTTTGGCTTGAAATGAAATCCCTCTCTCTCTTTCTGCCTCTTCCTCTTTCCCTTTCTGTGACTCGTTTGGTTGCTACAGATGGCTGTCCACCAATGAGTCTGGTTCTGCTCGAGGTTTCTGCCTGTTAAAAGGCAGATTCTTCTTTGTGCCTATAGATTCATGTTTTTCTATTTTTTTTATAACAAATTATAAAGATCTAAACATTATGTGCACATGGTGACAACTAAACGGCAAGCTGACATTTGAAAAAAGATAAAAAAATAAGTGACACATCATTTTTAAAGTTAGCCCCCGTTTTTTTTACAGTGTAGGTTAAGGGTTGTTGTTATTTGTATCTTAACGTGGGGCTTAAAAAACAAACTTGACTGATTGGAATTGGTGGTGTGTAGAGTTTACCTGCTCTTGGCCGAGGATCAGCAGGCCTTGTGGTTTGATGGGATGGTAAGGAGCCAGATTCTCTCCACTCCCTCTCCTCACGCCATCCTGGAAAGCTTCCCAAACACCGTCCCGCGTGGTCCAGGTCACGCAGATATGATGCCACTTCCCATCGTTGATGAGAAAAGGCAGCTTCGCAACCTAGAAGACGACACGAAGTCAAAGAGTTTGAACAAACATCTCAAATCACTCTTAGAAATGTATTTCCACGTTTTTTTCCCCTTTCCTACCTTATCATTGATCAGGATCTCCATCGGGTTGTTGCCCCACTCTATGAGGACCAGCTCGTTGGCCTGACCCGGAACTGCGTAGGAGAAAGGCGTGCCAACTCCGGGGGACGCGTTGGATTTGAGCCACATGCACACAGTGAGGGCGTACATCTCCGGCAAGCTCTTCTTCACTTTGGCGTACATGTAGTTGGTTCTCAGCGGGAACGTGAGCTGAAATTTATCCAGAGGCCTGCTCTCTCTTTGACCTGTGGAGAGGACAGCATCACAGCATCTTTACATATTTAAACCGCAGATATTCACACATCCTGTGGACGATTTACGGCGTTACACAACAAAACTACAACCATGACGCTCCAGATTCGCTTTAATCTCGCATTAAAGATCTGCCACAGGAGTGCTGACGTTGTTAACCTTCATCTCATGTCTTCCTCTCCCACCACACCTCTCTGTTTCACTGCCATGGGACTTTTTTTTATTTTTTTTATTTTTTTTAACGTTTGGTACCAGAAGTGTCCCAAACCCAGAGCGCAGGACTGTTGAATATTGAAGTTCCCAAATGGCTCCCAGAGATAATGCAGATATTGGTCCTTCCCTGCGTGTTAGGGAGGTTTAATCTGCATGAATTAGAGCAGGAAACTCAAATACTGGGCTTCTGCAGCTTTGAGGGGATGAGTGAAACATTAAATCGACTGTTGAGGTCATAAAAGCTTGTAATGCTAAACTGGATTTTCTTATGTTGTGCCCTCGCTGCGGTTTTGCGCACACACCAAATCCCCCACATCTCCTTTTTTTCCCCACTTTTTTCGCGCAAGTCCTTTTTTCCCCCCAAACTACCTTTTTCAAGGTCGGTGATCCTCTGGTGCAGAGACGTGAGCGTGGACTCCACTCTCCCACGCTGCTCCGTCTCATTTCGGAGCCCGGGCTTCCCCTCGTCGATGCTGTTCACTCGGGACAAGACCTGCTTCTCCAGGTCGTCGATTTTACTCTGGAGCAGATCTTTCAGGCTGTTCGCCTGCACGGAGTTGTTACTCCTGCTGAATTGCTGTCAGAGGGGAAAGAAAATAAAGCTCAAATTAAAAATGATGTTGAGGTTAACTATTTTAGAAACTTAATTTGTAATCATGCTGCTTTTCATTTGTGCGCACAAGATTACACATTTCCAATTAGTATAACCAATGGAAGACCAGAATCTGATCTTTCTATATGTTCTTAGTTTATTGTTATCGTTATTTTATAAGTTTAGATAGAAGATGTTGTACTGGTTTTTACGCAGTCATCCAAAGTGTCCCAAATTCCCCTCAGCCTACCTCCAGGTTTTCTAATCTCAGCTTCAGCGACTGTAAAGTCTGCGAGAGTTGCGCCAAAGTGTCCGCGGGGCCCCTCGATACATCCCCCATAGTGTTTTTGGTCCCCGTTTCTTTCCTCCTGCCCCCAGGCTCCGAGCTGCCGCTCTGGCTCTCGCAGCGAGCCAACTTTGAAGTCAGTTCTCTGATGGTTTCCTTCTGGTTCATGATCGTCTCCTTCTGCTGCAAAACCGTCTCCCGCAGCTGCATCACCGTGGTCTTCAAGTCCTCTCCTGGCACGCTATTCTGCAAGGTGGCCGCGCAAATGTCCATATCCTTTGGCACGGAGGTGCAGATGAACTGCGTCTGTGCGCCAAGTTCTTGACAAGAACTTTCCAAAAAGAGCCATGAAATTAGAAAAAGTCTCCAGCAGATCCCATTCTTTGTGGCGTGCATGTCTGCGGCTGTCTTCCGTTGGTGAGTTCGGCCTGAAAAGCTGCAGTGACTTCCCGCCTGTGTCCCCGTGTTGTTGTTATACTCCGCCTGTGTGGAAGTGCAGCGCGCTTTTATACCGAGAGCCCGGTTCTGCGCAGAGCTGCTCCACTGCATCACGACCGGAGGAGGGGAGGGAGGGAGCCATGGAGCCGCGCTGTCCCTGTTTAATCGGCTCCAGAAAGCGGAGTCACATTCAAGAGATGAAACCTATTTTTTTTTTTTCCTTTTAGACTCCCACGTGATAAATCTTTAATCACTTAGACTGTTTGTCATTCCTTTCTGTGTATTATTCATCCGGAAAACGTAGCGTTTTGTAAAGGCAGAGGATAGAGGAGGTTTCTTCTTTCGTGGAGGGCTGCCAGGAGAGCCAGCTGTGTTTGTTTGGGTTTTTTTTTTTTTTTTGCACGCGGAAAACAGACACACACACACACACACACACACACACACACACTCTTGATGCAGATGAGAAATCGCAGCAGTGTGTGGTCTCCATAGATTCAGCACCAAGGACAGCTCTCACCACATTGCATTATCACAGAGTGGTGCTGCTGCTTAGTTTCACACTCTTCAACTGTTCCTCATTCCCTCTGTGTTTCCTCTGATCACACGTGTTTATTTCATCATGAACTATACATTGCATTTCAAAAGGCATAAATTAGTTTTCAGGTCAAACACAAACTGTATTCCCAGAAGAACCCACCTCTTCCAGTGGCAATCTGCTCCACACATCACCGCCGCAATCATCTCAATAATTCAGTTTCCAAAATGATAATCTGTCCCCGAGCACTTTACCTTTATCTATTATTCAGGAAAAGACAATTTTATTATTTTTTTTGAAGTGCCCACTCTCTGCTCTTATTTACTCAGTCCGTGTTGGAAAGAAATGAAAACATTTTCTTAATAAGTAATGAAAACATATCGGCGCTTGGATTAAAATTGATTTCCTTTGTGAAGATGAAGATATGCAGCCCGAGAGACAAAGGTCTGACTGTGACAAAAAGGATATTAGATGAAGAGGTGAGACGGGTCATGGTTGCAATTACGATCATCCATAGCAGGCCTCTAAAGCTAAATGCTTTATAGCTGCAGGAGGTGAGATATTAACACGGAACGACCGGTTCAGTCGTTGTCAGGAGGAAGGAATTCATCTCATCAGTTCCTCCAGAGTTTCAGCGGCTTTATCTGGGAGGGTTGAGGCCAAACATTCCTGATTTTAGCAGCTTTATAAACAAAGTTGTAATGCAGGTTGCACTATTTTTGAGTCTGTATACATCCACAGTTATCGACTCAGACAGACGCTCAGTTAAAACTCATGGTAAATGGACTTGAGCTTATATAGCGCTTTTCTAGTTTTCCGACTACTCAAAATGCTTTTACACTGCATGTCAAACCTTCACATTCACACACTGATGATGGTGCTCGCTATGTAATATCATCCATCACAAGTAACTAATCCCATTCATACACCGCCACCGAAGCAGCAGGAGCAATTCAGGGTTAAGTGTCTTGCCCAAGGACACATCGGACATGTTGCCCAGCTGGGGATCGAACCCTCGACCTTCCGGTTGAGACTCTACCAACTGAGCCACAGCCGCCCGATGACTTCTGACGTCACTTCAGTCAAGTTTCTTCACTGATAAGAGACTTTGGGATGACCTCCTCCTTGTACCATTACTGCGTGAGATCAGCTCTGACTTAAGTTTTCTTATCGAGCCTCTGGTCAGAGAAAACTTTCTAACTCAGCATCTGATTGGTCGACAGGCTCAACACACGGGCTTCAGAAAGTGGGTGAAGGAACGTTTACATTTTTATTCAAGGAACGACACTGACTGTTGGATTTACTGTTAAGAGTCTCCACAAAGACACTATATAGTTTGACGCTGGATTAGGAAGCCCATTAAAGGCTTTATATGTGATTGTTTTGATCCAGCAGATGTCGCCCTTGAGCACCTGCATGAAACCAAAACAACTCGCGCTGCATTGTTGTGTTAGCATGCTAATGCTAGCGATCTTTATTCTGCTCGTATCTTCACACTGCATGTAAATTTACCTGAAATGAGCGTGATCTAGAAACACAGTTAAGCAGTGAGTACAGTATGTTATTCTTCTTTTCTCTAGTCCCTCAATTAAACAACTTTTATACGCGAGGGGAGGAGTCAGCCGCTGTCCTGGCGATGTAAACAAACTGAAGATAGGACTTGGAAAACTCGGAAAGCATCACAGACAGTGGGACTCTGGTGTTACACCCATTGTAGACAGTCATGACTCACAGAGTTATTTTCAGAGGATATACTTGATTTCTATTATATTTAAGAGTGAAAAATCACATAGAAAGCCTTTAAAGGAAAGGAACACAGCAGAACATGAAAGACGGACACCGCTTTGTTTCACTGAATGAAGGACGTCGCTTGCGAGCAACGCTCAAACGATGATGAAGTCAGCAGAATCTATAAACTCAGATCTTTATGCAACATTGCAGACATATGGGGAATTATATTTTGAATACAAAATAAATGAATTTAGAGATTTAAATATTGTACAGGTCGTACGAGGATTGGTTGAATTTGCATGAATTCACTGGTTTGCAGCTCGGTAACGTCCCGGAGGGACTGCAAAGCCAAGAGAATTATAAGAGCTGCTATACTTCTGATTGTATTAGGAGGGGATTCAGCATCAACGCAGTTTGAGAGATTTAAATCGTGCTCTTAGACGTTTCCTGTTACATCACCCCTTCCATAACATCATTCATCTTCAGATCTGCATCATGTTCTGCTACACAACACGCTTTTTGGTTGCAAGAAGTCATTAAGTGATGCGGATAACGTCACAAAGCACATTACGCAATGTGACACAACTTATTGTTAAATGCATTTACGTATTTGTTGTCCATTGAACGTCTCCTGAGGATTAAGAGGAATGAAAAGGGAAAAGAGGGGTTTAGTGGCGTTATGCTCTGGCCGTAATCCAAAGTGGATGGGCTGTTTTTGGAAAAATCGACAGCGAAGCTTACAGGTGTGAGGGGAAGTGATTTCTTTTGAGGCTTTCAGTATGATATATTAAAGACATAAGACGAGGTGGATTTAGGCTGATGTAACATGTGGACTCATGTATTATGCGCTACAGGAAGGGCTGCTGATGTCAAGGTTTTTTTTTATTTGAGACGGGAATGAGTGGAGTAACACGGGGGATCCAGTGGAAGCATTCAGAAAACACCAAACAGTGAGACCAGCTCAGAGTCTCAGAAATGTTTTCAGCTGCGTTTTCCCTTTAGTGGAGAAAAATACAAAAAAACTAGAAAACTTTATTAGATGTTATGCAACATGGCCGTGCACTCTGGCCCTGTCAGAGCCACCTGAGGATTTTTTTTTTTTTTTCAAACACAGCAAAGATTCACAGAGAGTGACATCAAAAACCTCCAGCAATATCACACTTCTACCACATGTACAGGACAAGATCAGCAAAGAGATGAGACGAACACTGGAGCTTTAAATAATGGGCAGGACAGACAAACAACTATTTTCAGTATATTCAGATATGTTTCTTTAAAGCGAGTTTATTCTACTGTATGTACTGTATAATCAGGAAGACGAGATGAGACATCGACTCCCCCGTGGGACCAGCTTTTGCAAAAATGTCCAAAGTCTGGCTCTCATTAGGAATTCATTATTCAGCACTTCCCACACAAACAAGTCCCCGAGCCATATGCTTCAAGAAGAAAAGCCTTCACTCGTCTGAGAAACATACTGTACCTTACTCCATCACCTCTACACCCTGCTACCCCCCCCCACAACAGACATAAAACCCTACTCGAGTAGCCCTTTAAATCACACTGTTATTCTGCAGCCTTCCTAGTCTCTCTTATTTTCCTCTGCATGCCACAAGTTCACTCTGTAAGCATATCGAGTAAGCACTACCAGCTGTTGCATTGCGAATGTCGTTAGCCTCGTGTACATGAAATAACCATAGGGTTTGGATTGGAATGATTTTTTGTCGTTGAAGTCATTGTGCGAGACGTGACAGCACAATAAGCCGCCACACTGTTGATACTAATCTGATCCAAACTGCCGCTTGAAGCTCTTCTCTCCCTCGTACACTCTGTAGTGTCTCGCTGTCCACCTGTTGTGCTGAACACTAGCTCCTTAATAATGCATCCAAACGGTGGAAATGCATTCTCCAGCACTGCAGATCAATAGCTGTAATTTCACTTGTTGGCGTTCTGCCTCCACTCTTTTTCTTTTTTTTTTTCATCCTCCCAGACTTCTCCTCCACCTCGAGCTGTTTGTGATGAAGGCCGTTCAAAAAACATCCAGAGCTGTTAGTTTTTGTTTCCAATTATGTTGCATTTTCAACTTGAGAGGGATTTGAAGCATCAGCATATCCTTTACTCTATTACTATCTATTATTCATATTCACATTGTGCGCATTACTTTGCACTTTACCGCGTTTGGCAATCCTGTCAGATGATACACTGCATGTTGTCGTCTCACGACTCATATCCTGCTCTCTGTCGGTGAAGTTTACCTAATCTTAACACAAATCTTCTAATAAATGACACAATGCATTATGGGATTACTGGCTAGAAGTACTAACATTTTGCTTCCCCTGCAAAGAAATACCGCTGATATATAAAATACTAGACAGTGACTAAAAAGCAGTGTATAGTATGTGTGATTTTAGGCAAAGTCAAGGCGTTATTTATTTAGATATTTAGTTTAGTTTGTGTGTGAATAATAGACTTTATTTGAACGAGGCAAAGTTCTAGTATGGCTGCTGTGAGTAAAGAAAACTTTAAACAGTGATGCATTTAACATTTTATTTGAGCAGGTCAGGGGGTGGAGTAGGAGAAAAAGAGTGGGGGATAAGGAAACATATTTTTTGTATGAAAAAAAAACAAACCTTTGTAGCAGGTCAAGACCAAGCAGCAACCTCTGGTCAAGACCAAGCAGCAACCTCTGGTCAAGACCAAGCAGCAACCTCTGGTCAAGACCAAGCAGCAACCTCTGATCAAGACCAAGCAGCAACCTCTGGTCAAGACCAAGCAGCAACCTCTGGTCAAGACCAAGCAGCAACCTCTGATCAAAACCAAGCAGCAACCTCTGGTCAAGACCAAGCAGCAACCTCTGATCAAAACCAAGCAGCAACCTCTGGTCAAGACCAAGCAGCAACCTCTGGTCAAGACCAAGCAGCAACCTCTGATCAAAACCAAGCAGCAACCTCTGGTCAAGACCAAGCAGCAACCTCTGATCAAAACCAAGCAGCAACCTCTGGTCAAGACCAAGCAGCAACCTCTGCTCTTCAAAAATGAAGGCAATGCTGAAGTGCAAAATCCTGCAGTTCGTGGAGTGTCTGCTTGAGGCTGGTTCCAGGAACACTGAAAGTCACATACACACCACAGCCTTAAAGCCAGTTTTTACAGCATAAATATATAAATACTGCAGAAAATCAGCCGCACACTGTTTATTTTTTGGGGGCATTTACGGCTTTATTGCTAGGACAGTGTGTGAAGTCAGAAAAAAAGGATGAAAGAGAGAGAGGGGAATGATTTGTGTGAAAAGGAGCTGAGGGTCTGATTTGAAACCTGACCACCTGCTTTGAATACGACAGCCTCAGTACATGCTGTGTGCAACATAACTGCTAAGCTATCCAGCACCCCAAATCTGCTATATATACATTTTAACATGTTTTAACAGAGTGAAAAAATCAACATTAAAGGCCTTGAGGACGCTAAAGGTCACCACAACTGATGTTTTCCATTTTTAGTGTGACCACAGTGCAGAACTGACAAACACCGGACCCTATTTCATCATTTTAAATGAACCAAAGCTTCATTAAACTGCGTCTTTGTGTAGCTGGCCTCAGCCATTTTCATTCTCGCAGCAGAAGAAAAACACAGCTGCCACTTTTTTTGCGGGGTCACTGGAACTTTAGCATGCTGCAGCTGGTTAGAGCGAGGAAAATGTCAAGCAGTTTCCAGCACAGTGTAGAAAAAAAAAAAATACCCCAGAGAGGCTAATTAAAACCAAGACATTCTCAGACGTAACACCCCCCTCCCCCTCTTTTTTTTATTTTAAAGTTATCACCCCTCGTGTGCTGCGGAGGGAGTTTCCCATACAGTGTGATTTCTGTCCTTATGTTTTATTGAAGGTTGTGATTTAATTCTGTGTTTTCTTCTGCGCGCACCAAGCGACCGTCTAAAATTGATACGATGCATCATCTGATATCTGAATCGCTTCCCGTGCTGATGTGACAGAGTTCCCTCCTGCCGAGGGAGATGAGAAAATATTTAACTGCATTAAAATGGGAGTGTTTATTTTCCCACATTGCAAATAGCGTGTGACGATTTGATACAAGATTCTTAAATGTACTGATGTGCAATGGATAGTTTCTAATCTGATCTGCTGTCACACGCCTGGACACACTGTATTATTAGATGTATCGTATTAAAAGAGAAACTTTATCATCTGCTGTTTGTGTGTGAATCAGCAAACTGGCTTATGGTTGAGAACTGATTAAAACCCTCTCTAGTGCATGTTTGTATTTTATAGATTATCAGTTTTTATGATTTCAATACTTCTTCTTCTCTGTTTATGCCGGGGGGTTGCTGCATCTCTGTGTACATAACTTTCCCACTGTGATTTGAACCTTTTTACCTTCTCTATAGCTGCACATAAATAAGACGTTTTCTTTTAAACACTACTTTCAATGGCATAAAAACATCCAATTTGTTTTTAGGAGACTTTGTGTATTTTTGCGTGTGTTCAACCTTTGCCTGTTTATTGTAAACTTGTAACAGGAAAGGAAAGGCAGGGAACAGATGCACTAACATGAGCACTTGATTCAATTATTCAATTAAAGGGTAATTCTGTCAGCCTGTTTTTTAAAAGATATTTATCTTTGGCCTTTTATTGGACAGGACAGCTGAAGAGAGACAGGAAATGTTGGTGGAAGAGAGCAGGGGATGACATGCGGCAAAAGGCCGAGGTCGGATTTGACGCCACGGTGGCTGCAACGAGGACTATAGCCTCTGATCACGTGCAACAGAACTGCTAGACTACCGGCAGCCCTTGAGCAATATTTATCCGTGGCAGCATGTGAAAACAGCTGTGTGATGTCTGGCGCAAAACTGGCTCAGGGGCAGCATTGTCTTTTTTTGAAAAAAAATACTCCTGATGATGTCATAGACCAAGTGAAATGACTCTACAGCTGCTCCTCTTTGCAGATCAATCCCATCATATGTTGTGTTGGGACTTTTCATAGTATAGTTCACTTTGTTTGATTCAAATTGTTACCCACCTTTCGTCGCTCTGATTGAAGCTGTTATACGATTCCCCATGTGATTTTTCCATGAGGCTGTTTTATCATTTCGCCCAAAGGAGGTCTACTTTATGTACATCTTTTAGAATATGAGCTTCAGATATTTTCTGCACTCTGTGTCACAGCAGCATTGATTTCACTTTGTCTTCTCATTTACCGTTTCTATTGTATTTTTGGGATGAAAACAAGCAGCACACAGCGGTCTTTCGGTACCCAAAGGCTTGTTACATTATGAATTAGGCATCAGAAATTCTCCGTTTCACATCACAAATGGCCTTGTGGATTGATTTCAATCTCAGCTCAGCTTCCATCAGCACCACTGAAGGCTGGCTGCAGCTTTCTGCAAGCACAGTGTTGCTCATATTTATTACTTTAGCACCAACAGTCTTGCTGCCTTCTGACAGGAAAACGTGTTCTTCCTCATTTGGAATGAATTTAACATGAATGTGAGTTATCATTGAACACACACCATAATACATGTTTATTCAGCCCTTCTGAATCATTATAGAGCATGCATGTGATGGATATTTCCCCCTTTGCATTCTGATAATCCTTGATTGGTTTTATGTTTTGCATACAAAGTAACAGATGGAAGGTTCAGCAGAATGTAAGAATGGTATGTAAATGTAGAATACTAAGCATATATGAATGTCTTCTAACTCTAAGTCAGTACATTTTTAAAAGATTTGACATTGTTTTGTGAAAGCAGCATTACAGTATTTATCGTTCTTATTGTAAACACATTAATACATAATGCATGTCAATGTTTGTTCTATATGTTTGGGGCATGTGTCCATGGTGATAAACAGCTAGCCAGGCATGAGCAGTGTGTAGGTGGGAGCCTCACACTTGGCTGTCAACGGAGCTGTGGAAGCATGAAGTGCTGTCAAGAGATGCAGCCTAATGAAGGGATGTTCTCTATCGGAGCTACACAAAGGGAAAGTGACTGAGTTGCTCAAGGCCGCCGTCTGGCACCTTCACTCTGCAGGAGAGGAGGGCGAAAAAGAAAAAGAAAAAAAGTATAAAAGGTTACTGAAGGCAAAGTTCTACCTCACTGACTTATTGAGATTCAAACCCACCCACACTGTGCTAGTAGAGGGAAGATTCCTGCCTCTTTTACTGATCATCAGCGTTTGTAAATCATAGAGAGAAGACTTCTGCTGTTAAGTCTCAAACAATCGTCTGTCTGACACTTCTGGTTTGTGTTTTTTCTTAAACATTCTGCTTAAAGCGTCTTTCCAAGGTATGTAAAAGACCTTAAATCCTGGATGGAGTTCAACGCCTAGAATTTGAAACACAAATTTAGCGTACATCTTTGGAAAACCTGAACTCTTGGATGGCATTGATTGTGTTCTTGGCCGGTTGGACTCCTACAGTCTGTCAAACGGCTTTGTGTGATTTTTTTTGACAGCTCTTTCAAATTTGACCAACAGATTAGCTCTGTTCTCAAGACGAGCTTTTTGAGACTCCTGAGGAAGGCTAATGGTGCGTTCTTTTTACATCGGAACTCTGATCTCGGAGCTGGGAATGACAAAAAGTTCATCCTCTCAGTCTTTTGCCTGCTCCACTTTTCAGAAAATGTGTGCTCAACGAGCCGTTTGGAGATTTTCCCTTCATGACATCACAAAGGGCGGCGACCCGTCCCCCCACAGCTAGGTGTTTGTTCTGCCCTCTGAGTCTGCCTTCTCCCCATAAACAATAGGACATGGGGCGAGAAAGCCCGAGTACACCCAAGCCCTTCCAGAGAGGGGGCGGGGTCAAACACAGCTCATTTGCATTTAAAGCTACAGACACAGAAACTGTCTGTTCTGAGCAGGGCTGAAACAGAGGGGTTTACAGACATAATGAAATATAGGATCAGAGTGGATTTAGAACAAGAAACTTCACAGACATGTTTTGGCCACCTCTGAGACTTATTTAAACTTGTTATAAAGAAGTATAATATGTGCCCTTTAAAATACACCCACAAAACACTTAAGTGCTGTTTACATCCAGATAATGCAGGGGGCCTGAATGCATCATTTTTTGTTGTTGTTGTTTTTACACAACAACAAAAAACTAACAACACTCATTTAAATACACTATATTAAGTGAGAAAACAGGTCTTATCTTTCATGCAGAAACGTCCATATATAACCCAGGGGTATCGGGTTGAGTCAGTACAAAAATAGTCCACATATGTTCCAGAGTGGTAGACAAAAAGGGGCCGCCTGCAAGAAGCTCGCACGCTATGAAAGAACAGCCTCATGCACACAGTCACGTACTGTACAGCCTCAGAATAATCTTCTTTTTTCTTTATTTGTGACTTGATTTTCACGAGATGGTGAGATTCAGTGCGGCAGATTAAAAATTCAGAACATTAAAGGAAACGTGGGAAAAAGCTGCAGTATAAGATCCGTAATGCAACTTTATTGTGACAACACATTTCAATAACAACTGATCTAAAGCTACGGGGTCGTCTTTACGTCCTCGCTGAGGTCGGACTCGATCACATTCAGCTGACACGCAGCTGGCTTTGATTACTCTTCATCAATCCATATCTATGAGTATTGTGGGCATTAAAGGCTTACGTGATGTCCGGCAGGCACGACATGGACGACTCTGTCGAGGCCTTGAACTGAATTACGGTGTTAGCACAGGGATGTTATTGTGATGTAATGTGGGAGAGGATCATCTGAAGGCTCGGAAGTAAAGATGTATTGATCCTCCACTGCATCAAGGACGCCTCTTCCTCTCTCCATGTCTCTTTTATGGTGTGTGTGTGTATGTGTGTGTGTCTTTGTTGACTCTAAAATGCTGAGTTGAGGTTTTTTATAACAGTAACACTGGGACAATCACTGTACTTTTTTCTGGAATATTAAGAAAACAGACTGTTACAACATTACAGACAAAAAAATTAATGGTTTGCAAGAAAACAAAGTTTAAAAAAAAAACACTTTTAAGTCCCTGTAAAGGTCATGAATGCAATGAATCACTCCCTTATGCTTTTAGATGAATCTGATCATCATCATGTGAAAAAAACAAAATCATGCTGCATAAATCAGTGCTTCTCAACCTCTCCCACATCTTTTCTCTGTGAACCTTGTGACTCGGCAAGCCTGCATAAATGTGTGTGTGTGTGTGTGTGTGTGTGTGTGTGTGTGTGTGTGTGTGTGTGTAGAAAAAAAAAGCGAGCAGGATCAGTGCCTCCACATGAAGGCTCCCTCTCTTCTGCCTCGCATCCGTGTGGAATAATAAAATTGTGTCAAAAAAAAGTGCAGGCAAATATGTCTGTACGAAAGATCCTTCTGTGGGGAGCGAAGCCGAGATAATAGAAGTTTTTTTTTTTTTTTTTTTTGCTTCTCAACCTTTCTGCTTCATGTTCTCACTGCTCTGTGGTCTCCCAGCACAGATTTAACCGCACAATTACTATTTTCCTTCTATGAACGCTCTCATCCCCTTACAGCATTTAGTCTTGTCAGTGCAATGACCACTCCCCATAGAAAACAGCTACAGCCCCACACACACACACACACACACACACACACACACACACTTGCACACACACTTCTGCCAGGCCTATATCTCAGGCATGAACCAGAGAGCCCCCTCCTCTCACGGCAGCATCAATAATACAACTGAAGCATAGCCCCCCCCCCTCCCCTCCCCTCACCCCACACACACACACACACAACCTCCACTGGCTTCTAAAAATAGACCTCCTTTTTTGTTTAATATTTTATTTTCCCCTTCTATCGCTCTGTCTCTTTGCCCTTTTTTCTTGAAATAGGTGATGAGAAAAGATGTCAACAGATGAGTGTACGTTTCCACCTCCCCACTTCCTCCTAATTGTGTATTCTGTCTTTCCCCCAATCTGTCAAGCCCCATTTTCACCAAACTGCCATCTACACTGCCAAGGGTTTCCATCATGTGTTCCATCTGTTGCCTTTTTACTCTCTGAATGTAAACATCAGGACTTACCCTGGGCGATAAAACGATAATGATAATTATCCCGATATAATTTTTCTCTGCATTTAAAACTCTTTTAGTTTCCTTTTTGAATACCGCACTCTGACTTTCTGTTGGTTCAAAAAAAAAGTTTCCATCTTTTTATTCTACCCTATCACACCGAACTTTCTAAAACAAGATGACAGCATTTACTATAATCTTCGAGCGTGAGAACTCTCTACCGTCATCAGCGAGGCAGATTCGAGCAAGAGAGGTGCTCACTGAGGCGTGTGTGTGTGTGTGTGTGTGTGTGTGTGTGTTCAAACCCCCACTCGATCGTGCATCACTCATTCCATCCAGCTCTCTTCCCGCTGAGCAAATACAATACCTCACACCTTGGATGCAACTTACTGGCCGCTGTGTGTGTTTTAGAGTGTCTCGCTCTGTGGTTCGGTCTTCTGACCTCGCCTCAGCCTGACGGAGAGGAACGCTCTGCTGACTTGACTCTTGTTTGTTATATAATGAGTCCAGATGGGACACACAGGTAGCTGCTGGTTGCTGGATTAAACCTTGCCATCCCTGCCATTAGTTCCTATTCACGTCCCTTCCTTTGCCCGTATTACATTTTTGTTTTTCTCTGTCACTGTGGCAAATGTCAGCTCTACATTTCTTTTGGTTGTATTTACTCCCTGCATGTTAAACACACTTCCTTCTCTTTGTTCATTATTCATGTCTCTTTAGCTCTTTACTCTGATACATTAACTTCAAACATTAGTAAGCGATGAATTAATTCTCATTGTTTTGGCCTCATAAATCATTCCAGGTTATCGTCTTTAGATGTTTTGCAAACATATTTTCACAGGAGCGACGTAATGAGGTGTGCAAATTGGTTTTGGCAAGGGGAGGATTGTAGAAGTATTTGCACAAAGCCACTGTATCAGCTCTGTGTTTACCTGCACCACATCTTGATGAAGAGATGATGAGGTTGTTTCATCAGCAAATATTGTTTGTTAAATGTTTACAATGAGCCGCTCTGTTTAATACTTAATGAGGCTGTGGCAGAAAGTCCATAGAGAGATCTGTTTGTCATATAATTCCATCAGTTTAAAGATCGTATTCTTAATTATTACGCGCCTGTGCTAAATACTATGAAAAAAGGGCCGTCAGCTCTAATCACAGACTCTGAAGGGCTAACTTTCACCACATCAAACCACAGAGAGAAGATCATAAAATATGAAGTCAGTCCAGGGCTTTAGTTTCTTCAGAGACGGGGAGTCAACACACTCTGATAGTGACAAGACAGAAATACTTGATTTTATGCACTGATTCATGCAAACCTGTCTTACTTCACCATAAGTAGAAATGTTTAGTAAATGTCCAGTTGAATGTTATAATAGCTTTATTAGTTTATTTCACAGAGAAAACCTTGCTACTGATTCAGCTCTTACCTCGAGTCTTACCGACAATTGTATGAAGGAAGATGTGTTGTCTTTTTTTTATTGACGTAATGATTTTCAAATCAATATTTTGTTTCAAATGTTTCAAATGATTTATTTATTTATTTCTGGTTTTATATGCTCTTCAGTGTGTTTTCCAAGTGTCCTGTGCATGTTTAGGCACATCTGTGTGCAAAAATTCAAAGTCTGCGGAAACGCGGTTTCTCCTACGTCCTCCTGTTAGCTGTAGCATTAGCCGCATGTAACGCTCAGTTCTAGCCCCCCTCGAAAAAATGTTGCCAGTGTGACGTCTTGTCAGTGTGAGATCACTGATCTAAGCCCATTGGCTCGTTGTGGCAAGCCCAGCAGCAAATGTTGCACGCCCATTAACTTCTGTGGCACGCCCATGATATGCCGTAGCCTGCGGTAGCACAGTAGTGCTAAGGTGCTAATGTTTTTGCTCTCCTCGGAGCCTCGGAGCCAAAGTGGCTGCATTCCCAATATGGTAAAAGGGGCGGGACATTTCCGAGAACCATGCTGAGCGACTGACCAATTACGGCAGAGCCGACAGGCCGACCAATCAGATCAGACTTGGCACACGTGGGGACTCTGAACGTGGGCACTTCAGAGCCTTAGAGAGAGAGTCAGAAGCGAGCCGGTACGTGGAGCGGCAGTTCATCAAAACAGACACTTTTTAAGAACATAATATAAAACATAAATATATGAACCCCAAACAGGGCATAATATGACCTCTTTAAGTAAATAGTTGTGTAGTTAGCATGTTTTCTTTCAGTGAGTTTGGTCTTTAGGGTGAGACGAGCCCCCCCCCCCCCCCCCCCCGCTTTACCTCCAAGTCCTGTTCGCCCTGTCGGGGTTCCTCCGCTGTATCAGCCTCACTGCATCCTTGAAAAGAAGATTTGTTTTAAAAGAAAAAAAATAATCTTTTCTAACCAAGCATCACCTCTAAAGTAAAAATAAACAGGTTCAGGATGTCAGCAGGGACTTTTCAAAGCGCTGGGTCCACTAACCTTCTTCCTACCTTAAAATCAATCACAGCACAAAAGTCCTCTCTTCTCCAAAGACTCAACTTTTTTCTTTTTCTCTCAGACACATCCATCTGTCCACAGGTAAAAAAGTTTGAACACAGTTTTCAAATCCAACAGTGAAGGCAAAGTAATTCCCTCACAGCAGTTTCTCCAGTAACTGATAGGATAGATCCCCCGCTCCTCATGGAAAATTAACCACAATGCCACGCTTCGCTGTGTGCTGCGTCAAAGGCACGAGAGTGGGCGAAGGCAGGCTTTCCCTTCTTATCATATCACATCGGAGACGTCTATGGATGTTTTGTTTCAGCAGTCAGTTGTAAATAAATGATTGGAGTACAGTGGTTTATCTTAGATGCCTCTGAGCTGTAGAGCAAAAAAAACATCCAAGTAAAACAAGTGGAATTCATTTGTGGTTCACACGGTTCAGTGAAGACGGGGTTTTACCGCTTGTTTCTTTAACTCTTTATGTAGCAAATTCAGTAATATATTTACCCTTGCTTCTTGATTTATTCACATGATCTGAAACAGAAAACTCATAATGAAAGAAACACAAAGCCTCCTAGTTTCCATTTTTAATCATCCTTTTAAAAAAACATGATTAAAGATAAATTAAAAGTGGAAAACCATTTTTTTTCCCGTTAAAAATGTCAACCAATTAGAGAGCATTGTCTGTGCACATCATACATTTGGTGGTAAATGCCCCTGTGTGAAAGAAACTAAAAGTTGAGGTAATTATGCAGCAATGATTTTGGACCACAGCAAACTAATGTAAGATGGAGATGAGATTTATTTTTGTGACGTTTTATTTTATAGATCTTTATTTTTCTCAGGTTGAGATAATGTACATTATTTGATTTAATGCTAATGTCATTTATATTTACCATTTGTACTTTACAAGAGTATCTGTTTGATATGATGCACTATGCCTTTAAGGTTACCCATGGTTACGGTTGGAGGAGTGATATTGCTTTAAGACAAGTGAGGTGTCGCTGTTGTTGTCGTTCAGTCTGGATATGTCATGCTTTGTTACGGACGGACATTAAAAAGTACGAGACGCACAGCAGGAGTTGTCCCCGTGCTTTTACTCACCCACACCCGAAGATATATATTTAATTAAGTTTAGTGTTATAGTTAACGGCAAGACAACCGAGAATAATCAACATCATCCAAGAAGTGCCATTACACTAACTTTAGATTTTAAAACACCCCAAGACTTAAAGGTTAGCTGATAGTGATTTCCCCTGCCATTACTATGACTAAGAAATGATACATAATACTGTTGGCTTTGACTAACTCTCTGCCAACACTACACTGTTGTGTGTTATTGTCACACTGGCCTTTTCCCCTAAAACAGTAGATTTTTTTGGCTGATACCATTTTAGGTAGAACCGATGCCGATAAAGTCATCATCATCTCCAGTATTTATTCCTGAAATAAAAGCTGCAATGTTACAAAAACTGCATAAATAAAAAAATGGGACCTGGGAGAGCTCATTACAGGGAAGTAAAACAACACCTGTGGCTGTGTCGTGCATGGCAGCTCTCCATATAATGGAAACATATCACATTGGGGTTCTTAGATTTTAAATCCGATTTTAAAACTTTACCACAATCATCTTCACTGGACTACTCTTGCACACTGAATGAGTTAATCAAGCTTCTTCTAAGATGTCTGTATTAAACACTGATTTGAGTCATTTTCATTTCTACTGTTTAGATGCCTAAATGTTCTTTGTCCAGTGCTTGACTGTTATTGCAGCTGCTGTAGCAGTAGCCTTTAGTTTCCTGCAAAAAGATTAAGAAATGATCAACATATATATTATTTTATTTAAGTGATGGATACTGAAAGGTTTCCTTTATGTGGCTCCTTCTGGTGTGCTTTCCAATTCCACAGTCTGAACATGAACATAACAATTCTTCTTCCTCTGTTTTCCTCTGTGCAGATTGGGTTGACACATTGGCCACAGTTTCCAAATAAATCCCTTAATCACCGCTCTTGTCCTCTCTGTGTCCTATAGCTTCCCTCCGGAGATGGTTGGTAGGAAAACAGAAGGTGAGGGACAGGCAGACCTTTGACACAGGACAACACGGGGACCAGGACACACACACTCACACTCTGCTCCGGTGATCGATGAAGACAACATTGGTAATGGCCTTAACAGCCGAGCAAGGTGGGCGATCAGTGGCCATCGATCCGATCATCTGGGGAAGCAGAGCATGTCCGAGTTAAAGGGAACATTTCACTGATTTCTTGGACCCTGGTGGTCAGAGGGAAGCGAGCCGAGTATCACAGTAGGTCAGTCTGAGCTCTCTCAACCTCAATTATTTACCACCACACTCTCTCTCCCTCCTTCCTTCCTTCCCTCCCTCCTCTCCCGTCACTCAGTCAATTTACGACCACTTGCCTGTGTCAGCCTCCACCTCTCCTTTTCTGTCTTCCACTCTTTGTTCACTCAACTTTGGTTAGGCATTGTTTTCCGATGGTTTGATGTTTTCTGCTCGCAGCTGTTCATCCAATTTTCCACTGTACGGATAATTTGTAAATGTAAACACATAAGCCGGATCGCATTAGCGTGCAGCCTGCTCAGCTCGTGTAAATAAAGGCTTGCTCGGTATATTTGTGCATCAGGAGTTGAGAGAGACGGGCGCACAGTTACATGAGTGGAATTTCATCACTTTAAGTCCTTCAATGTTTATGCTGAGGGTGAATACTAAAAGCCTGTTCTCTCCCTGAAGATTTCAGCGGGCATTCTCCAGTAATACCTCAGAGCAAACAGCTTTTCTGTACATGTAAAACCATGCCTCTATATTTACTCTTTAAAAGCCCTGTTCCTTCTGCATCCAGTCTGCATTCTGCACAGACTCTTTCACTGCTTGGAAACTCCACAACATTTAAAAAAATAAAAAAGTACTTTGCCATTTTTGCTGTATCTATACACCCGAAGGAACCCATTGTCAAATACTTTCCCCCTTACAAGGAATTTGACAGCTACCACAGTAATGATAACTGACATCCTCAGGCACTCAGTACAGATGAATTTACATTATTCAGACTCTAAGTGTGAAGTGGGAGTACAGGCTTCTTTTTCCACTTTTCCCCATGAGCTTGCTGCTGTAAAAACTGAACAGTTTTATTGTATTAGCTTGAGCAAGGATAATTTGATATACCTCTCTGCACCATATATACTTTATATTACACAGCTAGAGTCTATTAACGTCACGTTGGCTTTGCTTAATACAGGACTCAAGTATTTCAGCATTACGCTGAAGTAAAGGTCTCTGAGGCTCGGTTTCCTGCCTGCGCTGGAGACACACCTCACAGCGCTGCAGCTGTCAATTCAAACTCGATGTACCTCACAGGTGCCAGCTCCACTCTGCCTCTTCTAAGCCTTTGTGCATCGATCAAAGCGACCCCCCCCCCCCCCCCCCCCCTTCCACCCCCACCCGGCCTGAAACTCAAACTGCAATACTGCACATTTCTGCAAAGTCAAACTGACCAGTCTCTCAACTTACTGAAGGTTCAATATTGTCAAAGGGGCAGAGCAAACGGACAGCGCGACTGTGTGAGAGAGTGTACAGTATGTACAGTGCGCCTGTGTGTGCATGCATGAATAAATTTGTGGATGATTAAAGCCGTGTATCACTCGTGTGAGATTGGTCAAGGAGAAACCTTACAAACACATAGCACTTAAGTCACCAGCAGTAGCACACACCGCTTTGGTGTTTTGACGCATTTTGCAGTATGCGGTACTGATTTGCATAATGCATTTAACACTCAGGAGATACTTTCTTTTTTTAATACTGAGGTTGCTTTTAGAACAATACTTGACAGAAACAGGACTTTACATAAGATCCATCTTATTTGTCCATGCCTCCCAAGACCTTTTCCAGACTTTGAATGATGTATAAACCAGTCTCATGATGTAACAAAGAAATATCAATTAGTTAAAGTATAAGCACAGGAACAAACCAAGTTCAGTCTACAGATTTGTAGTAAGACTAAAGTATGGTCATGGTTAGGATCCAATCACTGCTTATTTAAAGGGAGGTTTTGTCTGCTTTTTACAGTAGACTGGAGTCATTGGCATTAGAGCGACTTATAAAAACTCAGGCACAGTTAATGTAGAGTTTCTTTACTTGAAGAAGAAGAACAAACACCATATCATGTCTCATTAGGGACACTCATAAGTTTGTTTTTTGATGAGTCATGGTTCCAGCAAAGTTAAAAAAAATGAAATAATGTTTGATAGGCTACAGAAAGTGAAAACTTTATCATGAACAGTCATTTTTTTCTCCAAACTTCTCCTGAGCAGCCTTTCAGCTCTGTGCTGTAATGACTCACCGCGGGCTCGTGTGAGCAGGCATCAGCGTGTGCTATTTAAGGCGGCATGGTCACAGTGCGCGGCCTGCTGAGTGTGTCTGATCTCTGGTGGGAGAGGTAGATCTGGCTGAGTGGTCACGACCCTCCCACATAGAACTGGTGGAAGGAAAAAGCAGACCTGAACAGCACCGAGCACAATGAACACTCTCTGATGTCAGCGGCAGATTCGCTGCGCCTGCTGGGGACTGCTTTCATCCTGTGACCCCAAATATGATCTGCGTCATTGTCTGTTCCTTTCAATTCTTTGCTTAGCAAAACAAAAAAACGGCTGTGTTTAGAATATTCACAACGGTAGTGCTTCAAAATGTTTCCCTTAAAAACGCCTGAAACATTTAGAAGACATGCTGAACAGGCACACACGTTGAGTCTTTTGCTCAGTGAATCTTCAGGACGTTTTTTTAACAGTTGTAAGACATAAACAGGAAGCCGAAGAGACACCCTGTGTTCTCTGTTGGACAGAGTGCTCTCGGCTCTGACCTATCCTGACTTTCTGTGTCCCTGCTAACTTCAGAACTCCCTCAACCCATCGATTTGTCTGTGTTCCTGCTGCTCTGTTTATCTGACCGAGGCACGGCTCGAGTCTGTCATGGAAGACTTCTCTCCATCTTTTGCCCACGTTTCAAACGGACAGAGCTGAAGAGTAATTTAAAAAAACAACCCCTATGCATATCATTAACATCAGTTGTTGTTGCCAGTGGTCGCTCATGTGTTAGCTGTGTCAACACCTTTCGCAAGAAGCATCTAAGAGAGAATAAGCCAATTAATAGAAGGGATTACATATTGAATAGTGACCTTTCTCTTTCCTCTGCCGCTAAAGGTCAGTCACTTATTCGACAGAACATGCTTCTTCCTGTGCAGAGTATATTTCAGACTGTCACATGGAACATGTTCCTGTCCGCCTATTATCATGGGCAAAGTGTCCTTGAAACATATGTTCTGTACCTAATTAGGTGGGGAGCTCTGGAAAGGCCCAAAGTAGCCCAAAGCATAATGGAAACGGGCATTATGTTCCTAAAAGTAATATATGCTGCACTAATTATCCAGGTCAAGACATGTCAGTCACATATTGGGATGAAACCAGTCTTACTTGTCGCTCTATGTTAAACATGGGTTGAATATTGTAGATTGTTGAATACATTTGAACGTAGATGTGTACCTGATTAAAGGCTTTAAATGCGATTTTTTTGATCCAGCAGATGTCGCCCTTGAGCACCAGCATGAAACCAAAACAACTCGCGGTGCATTGTTGTGTTAGCATGCTAATGCTAGCGATCTTTATTATGCTCGTATCTTCACACTGCATGCAAATTTACCTGAAATGAGCGTGATCTAGAAACACAGTTAAGCATTGAGTACAGTATGTTATTCTTCTTTTCTCTAGTCCCTCAATTAAACAACTTTTATACACGAGGGGAGGAGTCAGCCGGCCGTCCAGGCGATGTAAACAAAGTGAAGATAGGACTCTGAAAACTCTGAAAACATCACAGACAGTGGGACTCGGGTGTTACACCCATTGTAGACAGTCATGACTCACAGAGTTATATACTTGATTTCTATTATATTTAAGTGTGAAAAATCACATATATAAAGCCTTTAAAGATGAAGATGCAACAAATCAATTCATGGGGGATTTGCGTCCCAAATTAGGAGAAAACTCAATTACTGTAGGCAACTATTGAAGAAGTTTAAAAGTGGGTGTCAGCCCAAGCAGGCGGCCCAGTTTGGAATCCAACCTGGGGCTCCTGTCCCACATGTCCTTCCCCACAATCTCTCTTTCCCTGATTTCCAACTCTATCCACTGTCCTGTCTCTCCAATAAAGGCACAAAAAGCCCCAAAATATATCTTTAAAACAAAAGTACAGTATATTTTAAGACCTGAAGAAATTAGTTTTAAGAAGGGCAAGTTTTTAAAAATATGTAGCTCGAAGATATATTGATCCTCTTGTTTTCATGTGTTCTAATCCCTTTGCTGTAAACAGTCAATGCATTCTGATGCCATTCTGCAGCCCATTGTTCTCCTCAGATTCTTGTCTTTGAATTGTTCTCTGAGAAGTGAAGTCTCTGATTAGAACAGGAGAGAGCTCAGGCACAAAGCACAGCACCCTAGATGCATGTTGTTAACCCAGATCTTCACTAAATCAATAGTGTGGGGGGGGTTGGACTTCACAGGTCTCCTCTTCCACACCGACAGCCTTTACCTGAGCTCGACACAGTTGTTTGTCTTCAAGCAAACTTATCCTTTATCTGCCCCTTGTAAACACACAATGGAATTAACCCTGAAACAGCCTCTTAGATTTCACTTTTTCTCAGAGTGAGAAAGTAGACGGAGACCCTTCAAATTTACCCAAACATTCGGTTTCCATACTGAACGCGTGCTTTTATCCTGACACTCCACCGTTCTGGTTTTCTCAACAGTTCTCTTCGTCATAATGTATCAATACAAAATATGTTTTTTTTTTCTGGATCTCCAGCTGCTTAGTAGAGCTTCCAAGAACCAACTTGTCAAAACAACGCAGAGTTATAAAGCAGTGTGGGCTTGAGTGGAGAACACGTCAATACCAACCACAGCGAGAGCTGATCCAACACGATGCCATGTGCACAGTGAGCAAAAATTTGATACGAGGCGATCCATTAAAAATTGACTAAACATCATCAATAAAACCTGTAGAGCTTCGCTGCAGTCCTTGGAACAAGAACAGACCCAAAATAAGATTAGAGTAACACCAATGTGAGGTCCTTCTGCTCAGGTATCTCCAAACCCCAAAACTCTGTATTTCTATATTGTATTCACAAAAAGTACTTTTTTCTTTTCATATCATGTGCAATATGACTTTTCCATATTGGGTTAAATATGGTTCCTCATCATTTGCAATATAACTTTTAAAAATCATATTAGTGATTCATCTTTAATGCTGTTAACACGATGTGCAATTTAACTTTCAGTTTAAAGTGAGATATAACTTTAATTTATATGCTCTACAATACCAAACATCATATACTCTCTTACCTTCAATGTCTGATACAGTTCAAGTCTTTACTACCTCTCTGTATGGATACCAACATTACCATCAACATTACAGTTACTTCTCTACTTAGCTGACTCTATCTGACGTATTCTACATCTGTTGATATCCTATTTTGGGACAGTTTCTTTTCATTAAAGCCTCGTGATCAAACACTTCATGATTTTGCATTCCAGTTTCTATTTGGTGTTCTTGTGTGATACTCTTATTTTGTCCTGTGTGTATTGTTGGAGCATTCTGGCTCCAGAGTTTCCTTCAGGATTGATAACAGTTCTGTCTTATCTTATCTCATCTAAGCTGGAGCCATGTGTTTTCTCAGTCACATGCACCCTCCTTCTGTTTATTCATGAGTTCATGTTTCCATCCAGACAAGAAGAAAGAAAGTTTTTCCCAGTAGAGGTGTCATGAGTTACACAAACAAAAAAAAAAAAAAGGAGAAAAAAAAATAAAATCTTATGCAAGATTTCAGCGTTCCCACACTCTCTGTCGCCCTCTCTCTCTCTCCTTCTCTTTCCTTCAGGCGGTGTCCATCCTTATCTGGAGGACGGTGCTGTATTATGAGTAAAAGGGCTCTCCTCATCAGCACAGCTGTGTGTGGGCAGTGCAGCGTTCATCCTCCGAGACCTACTGAGAAAAAACGCCTTCTCCATCACCTTTATGTCCGCCTCACACACAGCTGAAGACAGAACGAACGCGCGCGCAGGCAGGAAAAAACAAAAACTTGTAGCCGGTGTTATCATTTGTTTGGGAGCATCAGAATAGTGTGGCAGTGATTCAGCGTGGCATTTGACTTGACATATAATGGTAGCGCACTTTTTGTTTGCACATCAGAAGACACGATTGAGTCCGCCCACGGCCCAAGTCATCCATACAGTGAGCATGGTGTGATGGTGGTTACACACAGTCACGATGCAAAGCTGACACTAATGCACAGGTCGTGCATTTGTTATCTTGCTTTAGAATAAAATAAGCCAGCTGCCAATCATTCTGATACACGCACATTTAATTTATTCATAAATCCGTTCTCAGGCGTCATTTTTTTTTTAAGCATCAACAAACTTTTCTCTCGTTTGAGCGTCAATTAGAGTTTATTTTTTTCCAGCCTTCTTCCGGCCTTGCATTGCAGGAGTGTAAGGGAAGCAAAGCAAGCAATCGTTTCCTTCTTCTATAAATGAGACCTTCAAAACACATGCGGGACACTTGAACAATGTTTACACATTATGAATGAGAGCTTCTTTTACAGGAAGCCTCAAGGTTCTTGTTTTTGTGTGCCTGCACTCTTTTCTTTCACCCGTAGCTCAGATGTACCCATCAACACAAATTCTGCACATTTTACTGTGAAAAGAAACGTTTTACTTTAGAGTGGCCTTTTTTATTTTTCCCACACTAGATGTTGACACTCAGTTTGTGTATTCAGTGTTTTCTTCTGCCATTAAGTTCTTTGCTCTTTGTCTTACTGCATTTTCTTCAAAAGAAGCAGTCAAATAAATTCAATATTGATGTCGATTTTGGCCTGAAAAGCTCCAGAGGCTGTGTTGTAAAAGCTTCCTAGCACAAAGAGTTGCTGCTAGTGAAAAAAAAGTCAATGAAAATTCTTAGAATCATGATGTTTTCATGAGAAATTCCTCTTAAACTTAAGATTAGTTCCTGGTAAAGACTTACATACAAAAAGTTATTCACAAAGCATCTTAGCCCTTAAATATGTGTAGAATATGTCCAATAAAATATATATACTTAAATTTAAACTTGTATTTCCATCACTTATCAAAGCCAGAGAAATCTTTCATTTTCTAGTTCTGCCATGACAGGCTCGACATGTTAATCGTTGCCGTGGGAACACTGGATGGTATGTCAAAAGCAGCTATATAAGGACGTGGGAATTGATACTGAGAGCTGATTGCTAATCAATGGAAACACTGTGATAACAATTGAAATGATAATCATGCAGTAGGTACATGATCCTACGGCTCCTGAGCTGTGATAGTTTCATTTTTGGAATTATCAAATTTAGCTCATATGAAACCTGCAGATCCTTATATTCAGTATTTAGACCATGTTTGTGTGTGTTTGTGTGTGTGATACAGATGTTAGGCAAAGGACAGGAGGAAAGTGACCTTTGCCTCGGTCCAGATACCAGATGCTGACGTGAAGCGGCTGCAGCCAGCTGGAGGGATCACTGGCCTACATAACAGCTGGTTGAATGTGGAGGCTTAACATAGTCCTGCAATTAACCTGCAAGTGGCTTGACTACTGGGATTTCTGATCCCTCTCTTCTCTTCCAAATAGTAGGGCACAAAAAACTCACTTGACCATATAAGCTTCTTCCTATCAGTTGCTCAGATGGTTAGGTTTTGCTGCGCAAAGAAATTGGAAAAGATTTAATCACAAATAACCGAAACATTAATGAATAATCAGAGGATGAGGGACATAACTTCACGGTGTGAGAGGTTTTGTGCTGTCAGTTTCATTCCTAGTATGAGATGTATTGACCATTTCAGATTGAGTTGGCACTGGTTGTTCCCATGAAAACAGTCAATGTGGAAAGCAATGATCGCAAAAAACATTGGCAGTGGTGGCTGGTGCATTATTCTCGGGGTGGGTGAGACGGGGGTTTCTCAAAGATTTGACCTGGATTTACATCTTGTTAACTTGATCCTAACACATGAGGGACATTTTTAGAGATTTTTACATATGAGAGGGGATACAATCAGAAACCAGGAAGAGATAGTAAGGAGTGACATGCCTGAAAGGAGCCACAGGTCGGACTCAAACCATGGTATCTTGATTTGAGGACTGCAGCGTCTGGGTTGCGAGAAACAGCCACTAGACCCCTGGTGCCCCTTTTCACCCCCCAGTTCTTGTTGTTGTCTTGAAAGCCTGCCTCCTCGCTACTGTTTGTTCAGCAGTGATTTGGAGTGAGAAATCCGATCTTCTTTCCTGCTTTACAGCAGTAGTTATCAGTGGCAGCAGTAACACCTCCATGGCAGACCAACAGCATTGCTTGTGGGGCATGCTTCTGTTTTTAAGTAGAAAAAAATAATTTCTGAGGAATAAAGATATCTAATCAGTGTACAGACTGATGTATTTACTAATACCTGATTCCTTCTTTTCTTTTCAGTATCAGACATTTTCCTAGCAGCGGTGTTGGAAGAACTGTTGATCTCATTAAAGTTTGCAGACCTTTGTCGCCACGGTTACGCTCATAAAGTTTAATAAGCAGGAGACACAGTGATCTCCTCTGTCCTTTTGAGACTTCGTGGGTCCAACTTCCTCCTTTCCTCACAGTGTACCGGAGTCATAACTTTTGTCATTTTGATGCAAATTGTTCTTCTTTTTTTTTCTCCCAGGAGGTTGTTGCAGGACGACATCGTGTCTCCATAATGAGCACTGCTCTGACTTGCGTCGGGCCCACGTCATTAGCTGTAAAGCGAATATAACAACTCTGGCTAATGACAGCTTTTCTTGTCAGTCATTGCTGGGGCACAAAACGTAGGTTTTAACTAGCTGTGTCACGAGTTGTGTGTTTGTACAAGTCAAAAAGTCAAAAAGTGGCATTAAGGTGACTCTGATTTGGTCTGTTTACATAAGTGTGGCGGAAAACTCAAACTGGGGCAGCAAAAGCTGACACAGTGTGGGCACGGCAGGCCTCTGGTTTAGTTATGATGTATGGTGTTGGTGTGTGTGTGTTTGTGTGTGTGAATGCTTTCTCATTCTTTCTATTCTGAGTGTCTGTGGAGACGGATCAATTGGTGCTGGTGCTGTCTGCCATAGCGAGCCCACTGTAGGTCTTCATGTTGAGTGTGTGGGTGTCACTCTCACCCACCATTGTGCGTTTTTAACTTGACTCATCCTTATGACACACACTCCTCCTTACATCTGCATCCGATCCAAATTGCTCAGAAACATCCCCCTCAGCTGCAAAAATCAGCGTGCTTATTTAAATGTCTATTTCAACCCAAATTGAATCATCCGGGTGTGCACATACAAAGCTGAATGTGTGCGTTTATTCAGCATATTAATTTACCACCTCTCTCACAGGAATACACCCTCCTGAGTCATGTGACAGCAAGCCTGTGCTGCCAGTTTTGTTCTGCGGGCGTTCATCCGCATTGATTTTGCAGGAGAGCCGTCCTGCAGGTTGATAATTCAGCATGAGTTTGACAGCTAAACCCAGACTTGCTACACACAAACCTTCGCTAAATCTCTCTTTTTTTTTTCTTCCTGCAGCCCCTGCAGCTGTCAACCTTCCCCTTCTGAATTATCAATCCATTTACTGCTGATAAAACATTTATTATGTTATTTGAGAAGCGCTTCTCCCCTCTTCTCTCCTTCATGTGGAGGCAGTGTGTAAATCATTACAGCAGTCAGAGAATGGAGAGCGAGGAGAAAAGGGAGAGGAGAAAAAAAAAGGGGGGAGCTGACATTCATGATAGGGAGGGGAAAAAAATGATATGGGAGAGCTGATGTCTCAGGAGGAGAAAGAGGAAGAGAAGGTCAAGGGGATGAGGGTCCGGAGCTCCACAAATTACCGCTCAATCGTTGGCGCTTCTCGATAATTTGCAGCTCAGGGGGGAAAAGGAGATCAGTGGTGATTGTAGAGGATGGATATGAGAAGCGGGGATATATTGCTCTGGGTTTTTCTCTGTTTCAGTGGCAGATCTTTAAAGAGTGGGCTTATGGGAGAAAAGGGGCCGGGGTCAGAGCGATCAGCTGACCGCGGGTGGGTGCTAGACTTTAGTATATTCTTTATATGCATGAGAGTATTTAAATAAGGGTGTTTCTTCTTTTACACTCTCCGATGTCAACGTTGTTCTAGTTTGTGGCTACTCAGTGATAAATTGCAGTTGTTTTACATAATATGTTTTCTAACGTAACCTTAGCTATCTAGATGTGATGTAGAAAGTTTATTCCTAGCATTAGCTATTGTCTAAAATAAGCTAAAGGATTTTTGAATAAGGGTTGGATAAAATATTGACACAGCAATATATTGTTGTTCTGACTCATGTGATACTATAATCATAAATATATAATATAAATCAAAATCTGCATCCTGTGATTGCAGAGATGTTTGGATAGCACGCTGGGCATGCTGGGAAATGAAAAGACCTGCATAATGACCTCCAAAGTGCCATAATCAGGCACATTGCACATGACTGAAACCACACTAGCAGCAGCTTATTGTGTCTTATGGATCACTACTTGTAAATGTTACAGCATGCACATCTGGAGTGTCACCTGTGGATGGATGAGATTCATGAGGAAAGAGAGGAAATAAAAGATTAGAACATGGCAACCTCAAAGATCTACATAGGAAGTAGATTACATTCTTAGTGGAAAGCTAAATGTTAAAGCAATATTTTCAGCCCATTTAAATCTACATATTGCAGTATTTAATGATGTAAATCCAACTATAAGTGACTTAAGAGAGTGGAGAAGTGTAGCCACTGATAGCACTAATCTTTGGTACGAGGTGGATGTGGCTCAGAACATCAATCAGCTCGTCGATTTATTAGAGGTTTTGTGGCTCAATCCCTGGCTCAACATGTCTAAAACACTTAACCCCGATAGCTTAGGCCGGAGTCTTGAATGATATCTTGATGCTTTTAGTGGCTGAGTAAGAGGCTAATGACTAAGCACTTTGGGTAAAGATGCTTGAAGTAGTCCATCCATCAACCATTTTTTATTTATTTATAGGTTCTCTCAGGACACTTTACATGAACAGCAGGTTTAGACTTTTCTCCTTGAAATGTTATTTACAGAAATCCAACTGGATCCACCAATCAGAAAGCGTTTGGCAACACTGATTAGGAAAAACTACAGGTAGAAACCTCTAGCAGAACGAGACTCATGGTGGACCGCCATCTGTCGCAACTGACTACGTCCAATTAGTCAATTTAGATAAATTGTTGATATGCTCTTACCAAAGGGTTGTCAGATATAATCTGAACATAATCTCTAGTGTTCACACTTTCGGAAATGTATTTGTAAAATCTTCAACAGATAGATTAATCACGCTCAGTTTCTATGTTGGGGTTGCATCCCTCACACAAAAACAATCATCACAGATGCCTTCCTTTAAAAACCTAAAAATCAACACTCAAAAATATACAAACATTACAGCATATCACTCACTATATGATTTGGTTTAGGATTTTCTGTATCCAGTATAAACCCATACCAGTTTACATGATCTCACAGAGGAACAGAAACTGTGAAAATAAAACAACCTGTGTAGTAAAACTTTGCCATGCGTTAAACCAAAAATAGAAGCCAGTTTGGATGATATATTGGTTGCCTTTATTCTTTAAAGACAACAAAAGTTGAAATGGTTTTATCATTTTATTTTAGCTGTCAACTAGAAGCCTGCTAGCCTGCGTTACCTTTAACCTTTTCATTTCAGAAGAGCTTTATGCTGGAATGTGTATTTGCCTGCTGACACTATCAGCGGCACTGTATCCTTGTAGAATTGTCTCTCATGTCTATCTTGGTACTGCTCTGAAAGTATTGGATGAATCATCCAGATTTGAAATCTGAAATAACACACACTTTTGAAATGATTGGGGATGGCAAAGGTTACTCTCCAGCCCTTTGTGGCGTTTATACTGTAAACCGCTAACACCAGGATCTCACAAAGTAGTGTTAACATCTTTATAGATATGAGTGATATTACTGATATTTCTTCTCCTTTCATGTGCATCCATCTCCTTCGTCTTTGTCTATCAGGAAGCTTGTAAAAATCGCTGAGATCTGTGAGGTCATCAGTGTGGGTCAGGTTTCTCAGTGACTCATTGACGGGGTCCACAGAGTGATGGAGTGTCCATCTGCTCGTATCTATCGAACATGTTGACAAGCCATTCATTCATCCCCCGTCGAGACCTGTGTTTGTAATAGACAGATGCCTCCAGTCCTCCACAATGTGACGATATCTGGGTCGACTGTAGCTGCTTCTGATGCCTTTGATGAAATAAGTGGGTCAAAGATTTTTGTTGTGCCTATATGACAGATTGTGTCTCTGTTTGAATGCAGATGAACGTCTCAGGAGCCTGTCCACAAGACTCATGTTTTCATACGTCAGTCAATGATTTCTTTATTAATATAATGTGCCAGAGAACTTAAACCTTAAAAAATGTGTATGGAGCAGGTGTGTACAGTACTCTGTTGTATTATTAATAGAGACCCAACATTTATCCCCCAATGATCAAGCAGTTGGCAAAATTGGCAAGGAGAAACGTATTTTTAACAGGCAGAAACCTCGAGAAGAACCAGACTCATTGTTGGACAGCCTTCTGCCTCAATCAGAGAAAGCAACAAAAACTATAATCACAATAATCTAAGGATGGCTGATTGTTATAGCTGTAGCAGTCCAAGTCAGGCAGTCCTCCATTGTACATCATACCTAACCTCAGGTTGTTGTTTAGACATGCCACAATTCTGATGTTGAAAAATGAAACCAATGCAGTTGTGCAAAAAGGTCTCGGTAACACTTTACAATAAGGGTTAATTATGGTTAAGTAAGGCTTATTCAGAGCATTAATAAATGGTTAATTATGGTTAAGTAAGGCTGATTCAGAGCATTAATAAATGGTTAATTATGGTTAAGTAAGGCTTATTCAGAGTAAATAATAAATGGTTAATTATGGTTTAGTAATGCTTATACAACATCAACAATAATGATAGGTTAGGCTGTAAGTTAAGAACGTCTACATGAAGCTAAAGGAACAATCTAACGTCTACATGAAGACCATGGTGTGGTCCACTGATCTCAACCTTTACCAAAAATAAGTCACCAGTTGGAGGATGGACAAGTGAACAGTCATTAACCTTAAATAAACGTGAATAAAAACAAATACTTTTGTCTTAATGACATGACCTAGCTGTGAACCTCAAGACATGCATCTAAATGAACATCTTCATGAAGCATTTAGTAATATTAGTTAATAGACTTAATTAACATGTAAACCCTTAATTAATGTGAACAAGAGACATCTGTTAAAGGTTTCTTAATGTTCATTATTGTATGAATTTACTGTTAATTAAGGCTTATTACTGCATTAACTAATGTTAATAGCATCCTTAATAAGGATTAAATAATGCATTAATTAATACCATAGTTAACATGAACACCCTTTAATAAGTGATTACTAAACACATTAGTTAACTGTTAGTAACCATTAGTTAAGGCTTAATAATGCCTTAACTAATGTTATTGAATGTACCCTTATTGTAAAGTGTTACCAATGTCTCTAATCATGACAACTGTATGGGGGTGAAGTTATTTAAGTGTGCGCTCAGTGCGCTGGTGTACGGCAAGAGTAGAGTC
Organism: Labrus bergylta; assembly: GCF_963930695.1. Taxonomy (NCBI): domain Eukaryota; kingdom Metazoa; phylum Chordata; class Actinopteri; order Labriformes; family Labridae; genus Labrus; species Labrus bergylta. Next base: position 5,971,050 of record NC_089210.1, on the reverse strand, counting down.
TGCAGAGGGAGGCATTGATTGGCACTCAGGGCCTCACCGCAGTGATAGGTCCGTTTTTGTTTTTTTTAAGAATTACTGCAGCTAGAGATGTTTTTCAGACCACATCATTTATTGATTGCTGTCGGGGTGTAAAGACCGTTTTAACAACTATCACAAATAGTGTATGCTGAATAAAATTAAGAGAACTCCAGGCTTAATTTACGCAATCAGGAAACCAATGGGTGACCTACAAAGTTGCTTTGTCCTTTATTATTATAGTCTGTGGTGTGTCCATATGTGTGCATGTGTGTGCAATCATGTGGAGAAAATGTGTTGTTGCTTAGGTGCTGCATCAAGCTTCATTACCTTCCTCTCAGCTGCAGACACACTTCCCACCAGGAGTCCACAAACTCTCAGTGCTCCCTGTGTACACACCACAGCCAAGCCGCAAAGCACACTCAAACATGCACAAGTTTGTTTCCACACATGCACGCACACACACACACACACACACACGCACAAACACACACACAGACCCTGAGACGAGCCAGCAGTTGAGCTGACAGTAGCACATTGCCACAAATTGCTGCTCCCTCACGGGTGCTCTTACACACCATCATCCTGGGCCTGACTCAGCCCGCCGCCGGCCCCTGAAACCCCTACACACACCTGGAGAAGACAGTCTCCTCTTAATTTATCCCTCTTAGAGAAATATTCCTATTTGGCATCAAGTTACCCTCCCCTGGAAATTTGGTTTTGCTGTCTCAAACATATCTGCAAACCCTGAGAGATTTTTTTTTAATAGCTGATGCAGACACTCGCTGCCACAGAATTAATATGCTGCTCTGCGATGTGTGTGTTTCTCTTTCAGGTTTGTTGTTGTTGTTGACGGTGTTACGGCATGTTTTGGCAGAGCCTTGTAACGTTCTCCTCACCGGCTGGCTGACGTGCTCCTGCAGCAGATGGTGCCGGCTGAGAACATGAACACTGCCCTGCCCTTGGATGGGACAGGAAATCTCTCTAACCATCATTTCAACTGATTACCTTTTTCTCTCCCTCCCATCCCTCCATTACCTCCATTATTCCACCTTTCTTTTCTGCTCGTTTCAGAATAAAACATGGGTAAAGAGAGGTGTTTTGAACAACCATTTCAAAATAAATCAGACATCCTCTTTTCTCAGGCGTTGTGCCACTAAACTTTGACTCTTACTGTGTCAGTAACTGCATACTATTCATACCAAGTATGACCTCATACTGAGTTTGTATTGTTTCTGTGTTTTGTGTGTACATGAAATGCCCAGGCATGACAAGCTCAAGTGCATTTACCGTTATAATTATAATAATTTATTTAATAATTTATTGATCCCGCGAGGGGAAATCCGTTTTTACACTCTGTCTAGTGAACATGCAAAACAAACAGGATCCTATGTACATGCACTAATGGAGAGGTCTCAGAGTGAGGGGGTTGCCCACAGTGGGCGCTCCTGAGCTGATGGAGGGGGTTCAGTGCCTTGCTCAAGGGCACCTCGGCAGTGCTCAGGAAGTGGACTGGCACCTCTCCAGCTACCAGGCCATTTTCCGGACTGAAGGCGGGCTTCCGATTCCCAACCCAAGTCCCTACAGCCTGAGCTACTGCCGCCCTTTTAACCCTTTTAAGCAGCTTCTTGGGTTTGTTTATGTTGTGAAAACAGTTCCAACCATCAACTTTAGGTGACAATATTTTAGCAAAAGAAATAAATCCTTTATTAATCAGTTAAATCCTGTCCTGGTCACAATTTAATGTCAGATTATGTATGCATTTCCGAAGTATTGGCATGATAAGCATGTACAGCGAGCAGATGGCGAGCAGAACGGAAAACCCTCTAACTGGATTCTGCTCAACTGAAAAATCACATTCACAGTACAATGACCCTGACCCTATAACCCAACAACAAACATCCACAAACTAAACCCTCAACTCATGCTAGTATCAGAATCGAGTTTATCGCCAAGTAAGTTTTCACATGCAACAGGTTTAGTTTTGGTTGTTTGGTGTATAATCGCAAAAGTGGAAACAAAAATATAGAAAGGGGCCGAGCAGTTCTCGTACTGTTGAGGTACTTTGAATAGAATTCACAAAAGATCATTTTCAAGAAAATGGTCTAAAACGTGTAAAAACTGTGTTTTTGCCTCGCTATGTTTGGGGTTTATTTATTTCAGTGTCCCGCTGCTAAGCTGCTGACCTCTGGCCTATAACCGCTGGGAGAAGCTGTAACTGCAGCTTAGCCTTCATTAAGCCTGTCTTCTCCATCCAAGGCAGATTAATACTGCTATAACATGTGACACCACCAACAGCTACAGCTTCCTACCTTTCTCCTCCCCAGAGGTCACAGCGGCTGGTCTTGTCTTTCTGATGCAATAGTGATGCATTCACTGTCTGGTCTAGAGTTTGTGTCTTCCTCCCCGTCACCTGTCTGATAACCTGCAAATCACTTTTTTTTTATCCGTGCATCTGCAGTCACCACTCCTGCCTGTATGTGTGTGTGTGTGTGTTTTCTCTCCTGTTGCCATGTTTCTGTCTGCATCCCGTCAGCCACACGTCTCCATCCACATAATTTGTTTTGTCTCGCTGCTTGTCATTTCCAACAGGAGGTGATTGACTCCTCGGCTCTCCGTGGAGACGCCGTCCGTACACCTCTTTTTGGATGACAGGATGACACGTTCCCATTGGTTTTTCGCTGGTGTGATATTTTTATCGCAGTGCTCTGATTTTGCAGTGTGATCCATTTTTCGCTGTGCTGAGGTGAATGCAGCCATCAGTCATAAGTATCCACTGAGTTTTCATTATCTTACAGGGCTCAGTGCCTTTATATGTTTTGAGACCTCAGATGCATTTAAAACACAAGAATCAAGAGGTGAATGGGAACACCATGAACATCCTCAGACTGTCTATGACTGTACATGCTGATGTGTGTGTGTGTGTGTGTGTGTCTGTGAGGTCTTGCACACAAACTGTTTTAGTGAACCCAGAGGGGATGAGCTACAGAGGTCATCAAATGGGCAGATTATGAATCCAGACAGACAGTCTGAGTGATAAAACCAAGTGAGAGAAGTGATGCTATTTGTAGAGTGAGTTCAATTTCCAACCAGTGCTTTGAACTCTGTAAAACAACATCTACTGTAAATACCCCTCTGTATGCACCTAGATAAACATATTCAGAACCATGCTTAGGCATATTGACAGTTATTCAGAAACTGACCATATTTACATTCACCACCATTTTCAACTGACAGCATGCTCAAATGGGAAGCTACCAAACTGCATCGCGCTATTGCCATTGTTCCGCTGTCCTGTTGTTTATGTCCTGGTCGTAGTGCAGCATAAGTGTAGAGTGGAAGCAAACCGAACCAAATGAAAAATGATTCCACCGAAATTCAAAGCGACTTTAAACTAATCTAAAGTAGCTGCCAAAATGAACGCTGCTGCCCGTACTCAATTTTACATAATTTTTTACATCCCGCATCCATCCCCATCGGATCTAATTATAGTTCTGTTTTTTTTTTTTGCTTTCCCATTATGATTGCATCAGAAATGATTTACTGCACAGTCAAGGAAAACCAAAAAAAACTCTGTCTCACTGCAAAGAGTATCGAACACTGTTGGTGAAACAAACACAGACAGTTTTAATCCAACCAGCTGTGTCTTATATCCCTCTTTACTCCCCCCGGGTAAAGAGGCAGCAGCAGATACAGTAATGCCCTTTGATTCAGACCGAGCTCAGGATTCTCATCAATTACAGCTCCTTGATTAGTGCCGAGTGCACCGCCACTGTGCTCTTTGAAAGCATAATGATGCAGTCCTCCCCTCTCCACCCATCCTTTACACACTAATGGACAGAGGCACAGGCGAGCTCACATGCTGCTCATGTGCAGTAATTGGGGGGAAACTGTCCCCGTACATTGGGGTAAAAATGAGGCAGTGGTGCGTTTATTGTTCCAGGTTTGGCACTGAAAATGAAATATAAGTCATTATAGTTAAAAAATACAGCTTGTTTGGCAAAATGTATCCCTTTCCTTGTGTGTGTTTTACACGACAACAGCCGTGTGTTTGTGTCTCCACTTTAGAGAGTGATCAAAAGAGCAGAGGGACACGAGTCGACAGCAGGCCTTTTTACTTTTATCTCTAATTTTATAACTGCTTTTGCCCCCCCCCGGGAAGCATCGTCACTTCTGTGGGTGTGAGAGTCGACCTATTGATGTGTGTTTGTTGCATTTTGCTTTAACTTCTCCCAGTGCCATCGACGTGTTGAGTTTATATGTTGGATAAATTCCAGTTGTGATAAACTAGGCCGGACTGAGTCACACATATATTGTATAACTACTTTTGACTAAACATTGGCAATGCCTTAAGCTGGATGATAATGTTTTAAGGCACTTTGAAGACAAACAGCCGCGTCTATCCTCCTTCTGCCTGCCATCATGTACCTTGAAGTCATCCTGATTTTTTCAATACACTGCAAAACGTTTCATCGGAGATCATAAAATGCTGCTGACTTGAGCACACTGTAGAGAGCAAAGTCATTTATTAGTCGTTAGAGGAGTTTTTTTCCACCTCAGACACAAAAGATTCTCTGCCTCGGGCAATTTCAGTGAGGATTTGCTGCTTTTCTCCTTTAAAATATCTCTGCTTTTAAATGTCCCTGAAGTTTTGGTCTTCTTGTGCAACAAAGCAAGACATTGAAGTGTTAATAACTCCTGTTAATCTCAACCTGTGAGGATTTTTCTGTTTGGGTCAGTTTTAGAGAACCCCCCCCCCCCCCCCCCCCCCCCGGACAAAGTGCTCTTTCTGATATTGTCCTGTACACGTCTAAGTCGGGTTTTTCCTGCTTTCACTTAACCTTTAAGTGTTTGACTTTTTGGGAATCACTGCTTTGAAAAGTGTTTAAAAGAAGTTTGTCTGACACCTACCCTGTTACAATGTTCTCTATGATGGCCTTTTTGGCTTTTGTGGGTCATAAAGTGACATCAATATAAATTTCAGTTAATTTGAAGACCTTGTCCAGTACCTCCTGTATAGAGGTAACACAGGATCTAACATGAGATATTTGCTTATATATCGCATTATGCTATGTGTAGTTGGACAGAATCACAATATCAACAAAAGAGCGGAGAAGAAAACACAGGCGATAAGAAGACGTAATTCAGCAGTTTAATTAGGTGCATGCATTTCATACGGAGGGGAATTCTTCTGATTATATCCTGTTGTGTTCTCACATCAGGTCACTCCGACTTTCTGCGGAAATAAGCACAAGAAGGCTGCCAGGAGAAGCGTTCACACATGCAGCTCACCCCGAAAACTTGAGGAGCTTTTCAGGAGTTTTGAGCAAGGGGAAGAGGATTTTTATGTAAACTTTTGTTTTATGACAGGAAACTAAAATAAGGCTATTTTAAACCAAGGAAATAATTAACACATATCAGTACCAGCTATTTGCAGCCTTGAACTGTGTCTGCTTGGCCCTGTAAATTGGGAGAGAAACTGAAAAATGGTTTAGGTGAAATGGCTACAACTTTGGAGAGCAGGGGTCCAAAATCAGAGTTCAAACCTCTAATGTGCACTTCTTTTACTTCTCTTGGCCCTTTAAAGTGGCTGAATCGCCTATTCTGTCTCCTTCCTGATGCCTCTGTCATTCATATCTACAGGGACAGATAATCATTTATATTATCACGCACTTACAGTAGCACAAGAAGATAGCACGCTGCAAAATACTGACAGCGTGCTCCCAGGTTTAATGGTAGATGGCTCCTGAGAGAGTGTGGCGTTCAGTGCCGCTAATGATGTACAATCCACTCGTGAGGTTGCTGAAGCCGACATAATGAATGTTTGTGAGTGTATCAGAGCCAAGAGGAGGTCAGAGACAAATATGACAGAGGAGGAGGCGCAATCAAGCCCAGGGAAAAGGTCTAATGGGATTAATGAGTTTCTTACAACCTCAAATAATAAAGGTCCGCTCGGTATACGAGGGGGTCACCTGCTGAATGCTTATCAAAGATGAAGTACAGTCAGATTATTCAACTTTTTTACAGGGCAGACTCCACTTCTACTTGTCTAGTTGTAAATGCCAGAGCTGAAGTTACGAGCTACCAATCATCTCGGCTCAGCCCTGAAAAAAGAGAAAGTCAATTTTCCAAGCACCACTTCTCGGAAAATAGAAATTAATTGACATTGCAGCTATAATTTCCTGTCGCTCCCTGTTAGTACGGGAGTAAAAACTGGATTCTTTCCCCTTGTGGATTAATCCCCGGGTAGTTCAAGTACAGCATGCAATGCATGACTGCTCCCATTCTCAGTCTGGATGTATACTGTGTGTGTGTGTGTGTGTGTGTGTGTGTGTGTGTGTGTGTGTGTGTGTCTGCTTGCAGCCAGGATTAGCTGCTAAAGTCAGTCCGGAGTTTAGTGTGAGAGGAAATGAGGCGATCAGTGTCGAGGACGTTATCAGAAGAGATGGTGGCCTAGGTGGTTTTTCGGGGACACTCTTCCTTGCGGCCATGTTGTTTTAGTTCTTTCTTCTGAAAATATTTTGCAGCTTTTATTACAACCTTTGATGAGAAATCTCCCTAAAAGGCATCAGAGGACTGGCGTTTGGCTTGCTACATTGTTCTGCCGCATTATATAAATCACTACTACATGAATATCTTCTTTTATTACCTACTTTTTTTTTTATCCTTTTATTTGATATTTGATGTGGTATGTGTGCATGTAATTCCTGACACTGAGACCACTCAGCTTCTTATCAGACATCTGTCCTTTACTTCACCTCACACACACTCGCTTTGCTTCGATGAGACAATTCACACATAATCCCCCGACTCCACTCTCATCATGTTGTGGATGACACTTACATTAAAAAGAGAGGGAGGGGAGGTCTACTTTGAAGAAAATTATCATACGGGTGAAAAACAATGAGTTTACAGAGGTGGGGATTACAGTGAATGGAAACTTTGATTTAATGGACTTATAACACAACCATTATGTGGAAGAATGAAGGAGGAAATAATTAAATTGAGAGGATTTGATCTGTGGAAGAGGATGTCATCGGGGTCAATAGAAGGACTAGTACAAAGAGTCATATCAGTGCACTCTGCTTTTTACACACTTTTGACCTTTCAGAACGCCCTTTAAAACACATCTGTGTCTGACACGCTGTGATTTCATTTGAGTCAAGTGCAAAAGGTAAATGTTTCACAGAGGTTATACAGTATATTATATGGTTATATGTTTAATATTTTCAGAGTTTATGTGGAAATAGTGCTAAGTTATAGAAGTCCTGTTCACACATGCATCCCTGGAAATTGTGGGGTGCATGTGTGGGGCCAAATTTTCACCCCAACTTTATCCTGAGTTTCTCTGGCCAGCTTCCTTGTAAAAAGCGAGCGGAGGGTGATGACATTTTTTTCAGACGCCTTCAGATTTGCAAAACCAACGAAATAGAATCCTAACCCCCCCAAAAAGGGTACAGGTGGTTTTCAAAAGAAGAGCAAGAAAATGTTATTGAGGCCTAAGTATCATGCTTTTACCCAACCAGTGGCATAGCCTATACTCTCTTTACCAATGAGTGAGAAAAATGTGTGCTGCATAGTGTGTGTGTGTGTGTGTGTGTGTGTGTGGGAGGATGGGACATAAATCTCCAGCTTCTCTCAGCCATCAGACAACAATCTGTTACAGCTTTTACCGTCATCAGCAACATAATGAACCATCACACACACATCTGTTGCACGACACTGTATGCAAGCAATTCTGACTTGCAGTAAAATATACGGTACATTCCAGATGTTTTATGAGTGTGTGTCAGTGTGCCTGTTGAGGATCACAGTCAATTACTGCTAAACGTCTCATTCAAATCTGATATTAATCTCTAAGAAACAAGCCTCTGAACCTGGACAATATAAGAATATTTACAATAAAATATTATATACTGAGAAAATCCTTTTTATAGCAATTGTCCCCTAAAAGTGTACCTATACACACTGCTCAGTGAAAAATGGAGCTCAGCGTAATGGTTCTTTTGCACTTGCAGAAACTCCTGAAACTTTGAGATTTTCGGGTTGAGCTACATGTGTGATCGAACAGCTGAACTTTCCACTCCGACTTTATCTGATTTTTTTCCTGCCAGACTCTTAGTAAATTTTCCGTGTTAAAACATATCAGGAATTTTTCAGCAAAATTCCCTATTAGGGAGGGGGGGGTGGGGGTTGATGTTTACATCCTGTGACTGGCACTGACAAAACGTCTCAACTGTTTTTTTTATAGGTAAAGAAATACATCCTCCATTTAAGTTTGAGGAACAATCCAGATATTGCCTATGTTCAGTTTGTGTTTTAGAGATAAGGACAACCATAAAATGATAGTTTATGTAATAGTATTACCATTAATGAGCAAGCATTGCACAATAGATACAAGATACAAGATTTAGAGCTGTAAATATTTAAAGTGCATTAATAACCTATGAAAGAACAATGTCAGAGTCTTCATTATCACGCCGTCTCCTTCCTTTCTGTTTGAATTTCTCTGCACACGCATTGAAGTGAGAGTTGTATTTCTTGTTTTTCTCCAGCAATGCTTCCATTACCTTCATTAGTTTCCCTGTGGCCGTCATCTAAGGCTCACAATAGAAGTTACGACTGGAGTTGTTTCTAGTGACTCAGGAAGGTGTGATTCAAACCGCGTGACTAACTTGTTCGCACTTTTATTTCCGTTTTACAATAATCTGTTCTTTTTGAAGCCAACTCTGCCAACTTTTCAGAAACAAAAAAAAAAAGAGAGACCAAATGCCGACATTGACAAAATTCTTGTGTGAGGCCAGTGCATTAGTCTGTTTTGTCTTTCTTCATGGAGCACACAGAACATACCAATTTATTTGACAAAAGCTCATTTCTGAAAGCGGAGATTCAAGGACTTTTTGATGAATCACTGTCACTGACTGAACTAGATTAAAGTGATTTACAATGACATTTTCCGGACGACAACATTTCTCATCTTTCTCATCCTCTCTCCTCACACACAGACGCATGCATTATGTAGGTGTAATCCGTTTTGATGAAGCAAGTCTTTGTCAGAATGACTCCCTTGTTTGCAGTTTACTGGCACTCAGCTTGAGGTTTACGCAATCGTTTGTGCCCCAAGAGCTGTGCATCACAACGTTGGACTGGCAGACCCCATGCTCTGACAACACGTGGCTTTAGTCTGGACTGTGTGGGGAGAGTTTGAGGAAGGCAACTGATGATCATTGAGAAGGAGATGGTAAACTAAAGGAGGGGATCTTTTGTCTGCAGTGAATAAAATGCCAGCTGGTGAAAACTGAATGAGTCACAGGAGAGTTTATCTGTACCTTATTTCATTTAATGTCAACTGGACTCCCTGGACAAGCTGCTGTCAAAAATGGATGCATTCATACAAACAGGGGCTTAACCTAAACATCTTCCTAATGTGCTTGAAAACCCAACAGTCACAAAGAAAACATGAAACTCCCAACAGATTGGACCATCCATAAACTCCACTAACAAGCCACAGGTTGAACACGTGCTATTAAACCACTGCTGTGATGGACACAGCTGCTCTGTTCTCCTCTATTACCGTTACCGCTTTAGCAACATTCCTACCATTGGTAGAGTCCGCCCATGAGACTCTACCAGTCCTTATTAGCCTGTGGAAGAACTTCTTTGTTCCTCAAGCAGGAGAAGCGAGAGTCTGATTTGTCCAGACAGAGCTGCAACCCCCTGAGTTGAAAAATAAAACCAATAAAGGAGCAACAAAAACTGTCCTTCCTAAGACGGCCACTAGAGGCTGACTCCAAAATCATTCCATACTAATAACAGAGGAATTAAACCCATTTACAACTTAAAACTAAAACCAGTTTGGGCTCTATAGCTCTCCTTCATTACAACAGTATGGGGCTAAAATATTTATATAACTCACCCATTTGAATTTTATTTGGGTTTTAAGTAACATATAATTGGGACGTGGTTGATCTAAGTGACAGATGGTAACGGCTGGCCGTCCTTCTTGGTGTCACCTCAGCTTATTCCAATCTCTGAACCTGACATCTGGGCCACGTTTATGTGTTGGTGCCATTTGGAGGATTTTAAATGCAAATATGGGGCATGTGGCCTGCTGTGAGGTTAATTGTACTGACATACCTTCCCAAGAGAACTGTGCTCCTTTTGCATTACTCGATGAATTCTATTAATACTATGTTGTTACTAATTAGCAGGTGTGTGCACTTACCATCGAGTAGAGGGAGCTCCCCCAGCCTTTGGCGAGGTGATCTGGCACTACAACCACCCGATGTCCCTGACGCCCAGCCACCACCATCAGACTGTGTGCTCCTTAAAACCACCACCTGACGCCCAGCCACCACACTTGGACTGTGTCGTCCCCACAACCACCACCTGACCCCCAGCCACCACCATCAGACTGTGTGGTCTCCAAAACCATCGCCTGGACCCCAGCTACCACCATTGGACTGTGTCGTCCCCACAACCACTGCCGTCCTCCCCTTTCTTATCCAACGTTCATCCATCTTCATCTCGATGTATGTCATATATAAAGTCTTCACAGAAATCTGGTATGGTTTCTCAAAAGCCTCGTTCATGAATGTTGTAGTAAAATGCCCTCCTGGTCAATGCGCCAACCATGAACTTGCTCTTGAACTTGTTTACTGTTATACAATAACAATAAAGCTTTTCTATTTAGTTGGGTTCTTTAACTGACCATTTCCATAACCCCCCATAACCAACAATCCCAATCCACCATTTCAAACTATAGCTGTGTGGATGTTAGAGGGGAACCAGGATTGAACTTATTTTTGATGCATTATAAATTCTTGATACACCAACTGGTTTTGTCAGTATATCTTGTAGAGTATTACAAATGTTCCTCGTTATTCCCATATTTAAATGATACGTTTATCCTTTCTGGTATGGCTTTTTGGAACAGCTAATAACTCACAACATGTCAGCCAAAGTTTTTCTGTTCTAATATATACCCGGCTCTAATTTCTCCAAGGAGTTTTATATTGCAGTGAGGTCTGTTAGTACTTGGTATAAGCTTTGGATAAGGTACAATCTGGCTACCACTTTCACAATGCCCCTGGTGTTTAAAACCCAATCATTACATCTCCAGCATTGATAACAGTTTTTGTTCACAAGTGTGTTCTTGGCATGGTTATGAAGCATCTGCATCAACTTACCTCTCAAACTCTGGAATTAGCGGCTTCATCTGCACCTGCCTCCCCTACTAAACATGATCTCTTTGTCCTGTCTCCAGGGTCATCTTCAGGAACCCAGCCTGTCTCCTCTTTAACACTGTTCTTCCTCGCCCAGAGCCCATTGATTTTTTTTTTCAAACTCCAACACTTTGTCTTTCTCCTCTTCAAAGGGGTCTATGGTAGCATACTTCACCTCCCTAAGCTAAGCAGAGGAGTTCACAGCTGGGGTCAAACTGTAACTATAGTTGCTTGTCTAGGGTTTTATCATCAATGTTTTCGCTTTCCTTTCAGCAAAACCAAAATTCCATGAACTGCTGATCTTCTGCTGCTTTAAATTTCACAGTTTCCACTGGAATCTCTAATTTTTGATTAAAGCCAATTACCATCTAGTTACATGTGAGCCCTCGAAAGCTGAAAGCTGAAATAAGTGAAGTTCTGAAGTGCATAGTAGTTTCAAAGAAGGTTCAGCATTTTAGAAAACACACTGATTTGCTTTCTTGCTAAGAGTTAGATGAGATGGTAGATGCTACTTCCATGCATGCATGGTTAAAATGCCATAAGCTGATTAGCTTCATTTAGCAGAATTCAAACATGGGGAAACAGATTGCCTGTCTCTGTCAGTAGCTGGAAACCTCACTAATTAACAAGTTATTTGTAGGGAACCTAATGTGACTGAAAGCAGTAACTGGTTAAAAAAACAGAAAAAACATACTTTTTTAAAAGTTCAGTTTTAATAAAGGTTTAAGGGAGACAGATTGTAGTATGGATGGATGGCTTAATGAATAGACAGACAGACACATAGACGGATGGTTGGGTTAATAGATGATACCAATGTCCCTACAAATGGCAGGCAATAACTTCTGATGCCTTACATTCACATAAACATGGAACACATAAGATAACCTTTTTTTTTCTTTTGGTTACCAAACAGCAGTCAGGAAGACTTCCAGTTTTCTAAAACAGAATGCATTATTTGTGCCTGACACACTCGAGATGCTTTTATTTATGGCTGCAACTAACACAAGAACATCCACTGGCTCCATATAATCCATTAGGGTATCTTATTCTCTGTGCATGCTGTTTGCTGTTCTGTTCTGCTCTGTGCAGTCCACTACACTAACAGTATCGTATCTAATGACTGGCAAAGTGGTCACGCCTGAGGCCCGCAGATCCTCTCCAATAACTCGTTTTACATCTCATACTGGGTGCAGGTTTTACTGGGGCTCCCAGGGATTGTTTTGAAACTGGTGCAGTCAGGCATGGTGGAGAATGGGAATGAAGGGATTATGATGAGCTGTTAGCATTTGCCCTACAAAGACGTGCATACACACACACACACACACACACACACACACACACATTTAAAAGGTGCCTAGGCATAGCAGATTAGGCAGCCAAATTGTGTTTTCTCTTTCTTTCCTGGCTGTCCTCTCAGGAGCCTTTGATGGTTTGGGTCTCTGAGGACTCCGTCATCATCAGGCAAAGATGAGGGGATTGAGGGGCTTAGGTCCTCTCGGTAAGATAAAAAGGGTAAGATCCCATTCAGACAGAAACAGATAGGAACACATGACCTGTGCTAGATGAAAGCTTAAGGTCAGCACAAGTACATTTTCACTGACATCACAAACAACTTTTTACTATCTTCAAGATGCTTGAAACACGTTTAAATTACCGGAGTTGAAGGCCGACTGATTCATGATCATTAAAATCCCAAACGGCTTTACATCCAGCTTGACTCTCCAAATACACACGAGAGAAAAGTCTGTGAGTAAGGCCAGAAGAGAGAATAATATTTAACCTTTATCATTTTCAAGATGGCTGTTTTCAGAGGGTCTTAGGTGTTTGAATTGAAAGATTAAGTCACTGGAGAGCACCTTTAAAAGTTCTTCCTGACCTTATAGCTTAACTTGGAAAACTGAAGGACTTTTTTGATGGGCTCTTTTACCTCTATTTATAAAGCAAGAAAAGTCAGACATAAAGTTGATCAACAATTACTTTTAATCAGAGCTTCATTTCCTGCTTCTGTCTTCCTAGTTATGGTTCCTCAAGCGATGACGAAGCTGGTACAAAATCATGTTAAACTTGAACTTTCAGCAGTTAAAAAAAAATGTTGTTAATTGTTCCCGGAGTTTAAATTCCAATTTGTGTTGAACTACAAACTCTTTCAAAAACGTTATATTCTTGTAATTTCAAGTTTATAAAAAAACACTAGAGTATATTCAGCGCTATTCTATTTTAACTTGAATATGAATTGACTTCCTTGATGGTTTTGATAGCAGTATATTTCTTGAATTTGTTGAGATCATAGACTCTATAAAACAGGAATGTATTCTCAGTGATGTCCCAAATCGGTTTCCAAAGAGGTGTCTTGAAGCCCACGTTGGGGTTCACCATATGTTAACATGGGCTCTTATGGGGATTTCTTGTTTTTTGGATCCAGCTTCAAGTGGACACATGAGGAACTGCAGGTTTTCACACTTCAGCCCTGGATAAATTGTTTAATACTGCAGGTTGTCACTTGGTTGAGAGATGTCAAATACTGATGAATCATCAATTTCTCTGAACTGTCATTAATGAAAGTGAATTAGTAAATGTGTGTGTGTGTGTGTGTGTGTGTGTGTGTGTGTGTTAATTTATTTCTTCTGCATGTCTGAGTGTGTTTGCATGTTCATTTACATGTGTAATGTGTCCTGTAAGCTCTTTAAAAATAGAGAATCTATTAGCAGCTGTAGGGGGTCTAGTGCATCCATAATATGTGTGACTCACACAGACACACATACAAACACACACACACACACACACACACACACACACACACACTCACACACAGACTCAGCAGAGATAAGCTCGTGGATTAAAACATCACCAAAACGTTTCTGATGTAGGGGACAGACAGTTATGTAACACAGAGAAATGCTGACCAAGAGAAGCAGCCCTGTGTGTGTTCCTGAGTGTTTTGCTCTGCGTTGCTGTTTTCATAGTTCTGCAGTTTTTAAATTTATTCAACACATATTAGTTTACTTATCACAGTGAGATGCAAAACAAAACAAAAAAAGTATTCTGCAGTCTCTTAAGAGACAACAAGCAAAACGAAATTTGAGGTTATATTTGGATGTACCTTTTCTCTATGTACAGCAGCATGTGCATACAATTTTAATGACCTTGCCTTGCTCCCTCTTTGCTGCCTGAATGCGTCGATTCCTTACAGCAGAGCCATCTTCAATCCTTACTGCAGAAGAAACTCCCCCTACAGGTTAAACATTGAAACAGCATCCCTTCAGATCAGAATCCAGTTCATACTGCAGCTGCTTTAACAACCTGATTGTAGTCAAATTCATGGTCGCCATGGCCACTTGTTTCCCGTGAAGATTGTATAATTTGTTTTCAAGGAGCCTCTCAGGAAGAGTCTGATTATCATATAATGATTGACCTTGACCTGTATGTCCTCTCAGGTTGAACCTAGGCATGAAAGAAGTAAGAGTTAAGGGCTCTCGGTGAGGATAAAACAGATTTGTCTGTAGCTGAGTTACATTTTGAAAAACATGAGAGAAAAAAAGAGTGAAGTGAAAGGCTGGAGAGTTACAGGAAAGAGGAGATTAAAACGTGGGAGAAAATAAGCGAGTCATGATAATTCTGTATAAGATTTGTGCTTGATCTTGAATCACTTAACTATAAAGCATACATTAATTATACAAAGATGTGGAAATATAATTAGAAGTGAATATTTCATTTTAAGAGGTATACCACTTGACTCTTACATATCTTAATTTTCCCCTCCTTGTCTTCCTCCTTGCTTGTTATGTAGCCGTCACACGGTCGTTCCTTTTTTATTTTTTCTCACACAAAGCTGCTTGAGCCAGCATCTCCTCCTCCAGCTCTCCCCCCTCGAGCCAAAGGGAATTCCTGAGCGGCGTTCAACCTCGGCTCTGCCACCTCGACGACACCCACGCAGCCTCTCTGCCTCGCAGCTCTTTGCAACATTTTTTTAATATAGTTTGTTTAAAGAAATGCAATTCTTTAAAACAAGAATAACGTTCTTTTAAGATTTTTTTTAAAATGAAGTGTTTAAATAAGATGTGGATGTAGCCTCTGAGTTTCAGTATTGTAGTCAATGAGGAAGTGCCTGAACTCAAGGGGCCACTAATCTGGCAGTACAAGGAGGGTTTCTTTACGAGATGAGACACCTTCATGTCACCTGATTTATTAACTCAGTGAACACTTCCTAATGACATAATGGTCTAAATCACAAGTTCAAGTTTTACCTCAACACAGCATGACGTTATTTTATCTTATGAAACACAAGAAAGCAGAATTAAGCCTGGCTCACACTGCAGGAGTTTTAAAATCCATCCCCATTTTTGAATTCGGGAAAACACCAAAATTGACACAAATCAAAAGTTCCTCTCAGGAGCTTTTTATTCCTCACAACTTCTCCTTTAGCCCGATTCTGTCAAATAAAGTCAAGCCAAGTTCTCGATATCGTCATCAACTGCTCGATGTTATGTTCCCATATTATGTTATCTTGTTATGTCTTGCAAGTAGATGCATCGCCATTACCGTTACCAGCCATTAACAGAGCTAATGAAGACACCCCTCATGTGCATGCTCTTGCCTGTTGCTGCTTGGCACTTGTGTTGTGTACTCGGTTTGTTAGCCACTTGGAATAATCAACAAGTATCTCTGAGGAGTTTGACCACCATCTGGCAGAATGTTTTTTTTAAAGCCCTCTGTAAATCAGGCCTGAACCCGGTGTAGACTGGACCCTCTATATGTGCCAGTTATTAGCCTGAGCCATATGGAAGTCCTGATTGACTGGAAAACTTTGACTTCTGTGCACACTATTGCCATTTGCAGAATAAGACTTTTTTTTTTTAAACGCTTGCCTTAATGGCCCTGAAAATAACTCAATAAACACCATCACATCTATGCAACGGACAGCGTTACATGTGGTGCTCTAAACTTCATCAAGTTTGAGAATATAAGGCAGTTTTAAACTTCTTACTTAATTTGTTATTTAGCTAGTCTTTACGTAATCCTGCTTTTTGTCTTCTCACTCTAACCACTTTGACCTCTTTCCACATTTCCATGTGTCTGACTGCACGTTCCCACCTGTACCCATAATCCACTCTCATGCACTTTCGGTCTGCTCCCTTTGTTCTGATTTTGACAATCCTCTCAGTCTGGACTAGTTCAATTTTAATCATCCATTATCAGTACTTAACCAAGCCCCCACAGCAGATTTCACCATCTAAGGTCACCCTTTGTTCCTGCTTTCTGTGTTTTCATGTCAGTGTGGCAGCTACAGATCATTGAGAGAGAGAGAGAGAGAGAGAGAGAGAGAGAGAGAGAGCAGTCTGGAGTTCCACCTGGTGATACATGTTGTGATTTTCTTTTTTTTTGTTGCCTTCCGCCTTTTTACCATTGACAGTGAAGAGTGACATGAATGAAATATGGCAAATAGAGAGTGGGAATGACATGCAGCAAAGGGCAGCTGGTCAAAGTTGAACCAGGGGGTAATGTGGTGCAGACTTCGCCTTTTTAGGCAAATGGAATTTTTATTTTGGTTTCTCCTCATTTTAAATAGATGCTGGTAGGAGTTGGTTGGTTTTGGTTTCCTTCAAAGGAATTTCTTCTTGGTTTTCAGTGAACCAAAAAAGCAGAAGTGTTTAGTGTGCCAATATATGTAGAGTGGCAAATTTTGGCTTTGCGTTTCATAAAACACACCTCAAATGATCATGGGCTCGAACTCACCCGAGTAGCGCCAGGTGGAGTTTATTTTTGTGGTTCTGACCCGAAGATATTTTTAGGGTAAGGTCCCAATGTGAAATAACTTCAGACGCTAAAGCTTTGCCTCATATCATCACAGTTTACATTACCTTAGAGCTCTTCTACCTCTTCCTGTTCCTCCAGGGATCCCTCCAGATCAGGCGAATAATCAGTCAAGTGATGACACTCATAAAACCCTGACGGCTACCGTGTGCTCCGCTGAGATTGTATTGATCCACTGCCCGTTCACGCAGAGCTTGCAGGAGAGTAAACGTTTTAATATACCATGTGCTCAGTATGTTTTACGATAATGGAGGCGCTCACAGAGGGTGTGAGGAGCCTCATCAGAGCCGTGTCACAGTTGTAGTTTATATTGTTATTCTCACAGGAGTTCCAGGATTCAATTCCACCTCTGTGCTGTAATGAAATAAAGAAATGTTCAGTGTCAGCTCCACGAATGAATCCTTACACCAGTGATTTCTTTATGGACTGCCTGCTGCACATCATGCTCACTGATGTTCATCTTGTTGGCTGATATCAGGAGAAACTCTGTGAGACAACATCCTTTGAATCAATGTGAGAAAGAACCTTACATGTTGTTGATTTCTTTGCTGAGATACACAGAAAACACGTCTGTCAAGTTGTTTTCATTCTGTGTCAGTGAGTTTTCTCTAAAATGTACCAAACTACATTCTGGATGTTCAAGCAGAAAATGAAAATTGGCATTATACAAATGAGCATTGATCTACGGTGACCATATAA